>NC_082685.1:99180692-99376312 GCF_949987515.2 Delphinus delphis | reverse complement strand
CCTTTCTTATTTCAATACCTTTTATTTCTTTTTCTTGTGTAATTGCTTTATCTAGGATTTCTCACTGTGGTCTTGATTTTCATTCCCTGATGATTAGTGATGTTGAGCACCTTTTCAGATACCTGTCAAGCCTATTTATTATGTCTTTTTTTTGGAAAAATGTCTATTCATATCTTTTGACCTTTTTTAAATTGAGTTGTTTTTGTTTCATTAATTTTCTTTTTTTGCTATTAGTGTGTTGTAAAAGTTCCCTATGTATTTATGATATTAACCCCTTATCAGATAAATGGTTTGGAAATATATTCCCATTCTATAAGTTGCAGTTTCATTTTGTTGATTTTGTTTATGCTGTGCAGAAACTTTTTAGTTTAATGTAGTTATGTTTGTCTATTTTTGCTTTCATTGCCTGTGCTTTTATAGTCATATCCAAAAAATCATTGCTGAAAGCAATGTCAAGAATCATTTTCCCTTGAGTTTTATTCTAATTGTTCTATGATATAATTTTAGATTTAAATATTTAGTTGATTTTGAGTTGATTTCTATATATGGAGTGAGATAGGGGTCCAATTTCTTTTTTCTACATGTAGCAATCCAGTTTTCTAGACAATATTTATTGAAGATACCATCCTTTCCCCATTGTGTGTTCTTGGCAACACTGTCAAAGATCAGTTGACCATAAATGCTTAGATTTATTTCTGGGCTCTCTGTTTTATTCCATTGATCTCTATGTCTGTTTTATGCCAGTATAGCATTGTTTTTATTACTATAGCTTTATAATATATTTGAAATCAGAAAATGTAATGCATCCAGCTTTGCTCTTTTTGCTCAAGGTACCAGTTATTTGGGGTATTTTGTGTTCCACATGAATTTTAGAATTGTTTTTTCTATTTCTGTAAAAAATACTGTTAGAATTTTGATAGAGATTACATTTAATCTGTAGATCACTTTGAGTAGTATGAAGAATTAACAATATTAATTTTTCCAATCATGAACATGAGAAATATTTCCGTATTTTTTGTTTGTTTTCTTCAATTTCTTTCATCAGCACTTTATAGTTTTCCATGTGCAGATCTTTCACTTCCTTGGCTAAATGTATTCATAAGTATTTTATTCTTTTTTATGCTGTTATAAATGGCATTGTTTTCTTAGTTTCTTCTTCTTCTGTTGATATTGTATATGAATGCCATGATGACTTTGTATCCTGCAGGTTTATTGAATTCATTTATCAATTCTAACAGTTTTTTGGTAGAATCTTTAGAGTTTTCTATATATAAGATGATGACATCTATAAACAGAGACAATTTTACTTCTTCCTTTCTTATTTCAATACCTTTTATTTCTTTTTCTTGTGTAATTGCTTTAGCTAGGACTTCAGTACTATTGTTGAATAAAATTTGTGAGAATGGGCATCCTTGTCTTGTTCCTGATCTTAGAAGAAAGCTTTCCACCACTGAGTATGATGTTAACTGTAGGCTTGTCATATACAGCCCTTAATTTGTTGATGTGCATTCCTTCCATATCTAATTTGAGAGTTTTAATCATGAATTGATTTATCAATCATGAAGTTGAATTTTATCAATTGCTTTTTCTGCATTTATTTAATCATGCTTTTTATCCTTCATTTTCTTAATATGGTGTATCACATTGTCTTATTTATGGACATGTAACCATCCTTATATCCCCCAAGGTTAAATTCCACTTGAGCACAGTCTATGATCTTTTTAATGTTCCATTGAATATGGTCTGCTCATATTTTGTTGAGAATTTTTGCAACTATGTTCATCAGAGTTATTCGCCTATAATTTTATTTTCTTGTGGTGTTCTTATCTGGCTTTGTTATCAGGGTAATTTTGGCTTTGTAAATTGAGTTTGGAAGTGTTCCCTCTTCTTCAATTTTTTGGAAGAGTTTAAGAAAGATTGGCATTATTTCTTCTTTAAGTGTTTGGTAGACTTCAGTGAAGCTATCTGCTCTTGGACTTTGAATCAGTAATCAAAAACCTCCCAGCAAACAATTTTCTTACTAATAATTGGTCTGTTTAGATTTTCTATTTCTTCATGATTCAGTTTTGGTTGGCACGTTTCTAGTAAGTTATCCATTTCCTCTACTTTATCCAATTTGTTGGTGTATAATTGTTCATAGTCATCTCTTATAATCCTTTGTATTACTGTGGTATCAGTTGTAATTTCTCTGACATTTCTGATTGTATTTGTTTGAGACTTCTCTTTTTTTTTTCTTAATTATTCTAGCTAAAGTTTTGTCAATACTGTTATATTTAACAAGCACAACAACAAAAAACCTCTTAGGTTTGTTTTCTGTTATCTTTCTAGTCTCTATTTCATTCCTATCTGCTTCGATTCTATTTCCTTTCTTCTAATAACTGTGGACTTAGTTTGTTCTTCTTTTTCTAGTTCCTTGAGGTGAAGTTAGGTTGTTTATTTGAGATTTTTCTTTTTTTCCTTTAAGTAAGAATTTATAGCTATAAACTTCCCTCTTAGACTGCTTTTGGTGCACCCCATAAGTTTTGGAATGTTGTATTTCCATTTTCACTAGTCCCAGGATAACTTCTGATTTCTCCTTTGACCCATTAGTTATTCAGGAGCATGCTGTTTTATATCCATATGTTTGTTTTCCAATTACCTCCTGTTACTGCTTTCTAGCTTCATACCATACTGGTTGAGAAAAAATGCTTGATATGATTTCAGTCTTCTTAAATTTGTTAAGACATTATTTGTGGCCTAACGTATGATTTGTCCTGGGAAATATTCTGTGTGAACTTCCTGAGAAGGATGTGAATTCTGCTCCTGTTGGCTGGAATATTCTATATATGTCTGTTAGGTCTATTTGATCTAATGTATAGTTCAGGATGTTTTTTTTCCCATATTGATTGTTTATTTGAATGATTTTTCTGTTGTTGAAAGTGAGTTTTAAAGTCCCCTACTATTATTGTATTTCTGTTTATTTCTCCCTTCCAATCTATTAGTATTTGCTTTTTTGTATTTAGGTGCTCCCATATTAGTGCATAAGTATTTGCAATTGTTATATCCTCTTGATGAATTAACCCTTTATCATTATATAATGTACATCTTTGTCTCTTGTTAACGGTTTTTGATTTAAAATCTGTTTTGTCTGATGTAAGTATAGCTAACTCTCTTCTCTTTGATTTCCATTTGCATGGAATATCTTTCATTGCTTCACTTTAAGCCTATATGTGATCTTAAAGCTGAAGTGAGTTTCTCATAGGTAGCATAGAGCTTGGTCTTTACCCATTAATCCACTCTATGTCTTTTGATTGGAGAACTTAATCTATTTAAATTTAAAGTGATTATTGATAGGTGAGTGCTCACTACTGCCATTTTGTTAATTGTTTTCTGGGTATTTATAAATCCTTTCTTTCTGTCTTCTTTTTGAGTTGATTATTTACTGCTTTGATTCCTTTCTGTTTGTCTACTGTGTATCTACTATAGGCTTTTGCTTTGTAGTTACCATGAGGCTTATAAAAAAAATCTTAGAGTTAAAACAGTCTATTTTAAGTTGATAACAACTTAACTTCAATTGTTTACTAAAGCTCCACACTTTTTCTTGGATATAACTAGTTATTCTTTTTATTTGTGTATTTAAAATATATTGGGATATTCAAAGTTAGATATTCAGATAGTAGATATCCTGAAGGACATTTCACTGATGGGTATTTCTCACACACCTTCTCCAGTCACTCTTGCCTCATCAGCTACATAGTCTTTCTCTGTTTCATTCTCTTTTCTCTCTTTTCCCATCTTCCTTTATAATTTCTGTCTAAATATTTTCTCTTCTAAATATACCTTACCCTATTTCCTATATTTTATACCTTCCTACACAGAAGATAATAACTGATTCCAGATTTGCTGCATGTATTCCCTTTAAAGAACACATTAAATAGCATCTTCAAATTTATGAAAACCCATTACACTAAAGATGTTAACTTCATGCTGGGACAATGTAAATATTATTAAATATTATTAATATATAAATGTTTGTATAATATAGCAATTATAATTATGTATAGTTATAAAATATTTATATAATATACATATATAAACATAAATATTATTAAATAACATTACTAAATATTTAACTATTAGTGAAATTTATCTGTCTGGCAGATGTCATCAAAAATTATTTTAAAAACTTTTTCCTGTCATATATAATTAATTTTAATACAAAATTTCCAAAATGTAGTCAAAAGTAGAGATTTAATCAAATCCCTTTTTATTGATGAGGAAATTGAGACTCTAAGCTACATAATTTTACTAACAGCAGTAGTATACTGTTAATGTGTACTATTACTTGTAGTATTATCTCCATTTTATAGATGTGAAAACTGAAACACACTGACCTAATTTATCCAAGGTCATATAGTTGGCCAGAGAGTTGAACCCATAAAATTTGTCTCTCAGTTCTGAGCTCTAAACATGATGAAATGCTGCATATCTTCAAATTTTTATTCAAGTGCTCTTTCACCCAACTTAATCTTAATCTGAAATCTCATCTAGTCAGAAAAATAGAAAAATAAAAGTAAAAGCAACTTTTTCAATGGAAAGTTGATTATATGTTTTTTCCCCCTTCTACCTGGGAAACATAATCATTAATTATAAAACTCAGATGAGTTGCAGTCAGTCCAGGAACATACAAATGACAATTCCTGAGAGGAACCTCTAACTAAGGTCTTTATGTAGCTGACAGTTCATGGGAAGGGGATACTCAACTTTCTAGAAAAAAAAAAAGCAATATTCATTTTATTACTTGTCTTAAAAGTAAATTAGAAAATTATAAAAATTAGATTATAAAGCTAAATATGAGTAAAGTTCTTTCTTAGAAAGAAATTCTAGGATCAATTACTCTTTACTTCTTCCATGTATTACAGATCTTACAAATGTTTCACATTGTATGTACCACAAAGAGTCACCCTTTTCCAGGGTCTCATAACACATAATTAAATAAAATAATATTTATGTGAGTTCAGTTGATCAAGGTGAAAATGACAACTAAATCTTCACCAGGTGTCTTTGACGTAAGTTCTCCCACCTAAAACTTTTTTCAAAATTACTTTCAAGTTAGGATTGGTTTGGCTCACCAAATTTGGCCTCTGGTTGTCTTAGTTACACTGCCTTTCCTAATGCTGTGGCAATGGGGATAATTATAATTCATTCCTATTGATGGGAAGAGTCACTTTCTTATTTGGCTTAACCATTGCTCCTGGCATTTTCACATTATTATGAAAGCTGTCTTTCCTCCTCTTTACACCAGCAATAACTTACAGATTCCTGTTCAGTGCTCTCATATCTAATAGTGCATAAGCTTGAGTCAATTGTCAGTTTATATTATACCCATTCTGTATAAATTGTTCAAGAGGATGAAAGTATATCCATTATAGAAAGCAAGATAACAAAGGAAAAACATATTTTATCTTTTGTGATTGAGGAAATTTTAATGCTTATGTATAGAAATGCCAATTACATTAATATTTAGTTCCTTAAATCATGAACTTCTTGATAATTGACTTTTTGCAAAGGGATTCTGTAATCTTAAAAGTTTTTTCCTTATGTAGTAGCTTAATGCCAAAGAAGGGAAACTATGAATTGTTGAAGCTCACTTTTACTATTAATTATCACTTTTATTATTTTCCCTTCATTGGTCCTCTGTTTAGAAGTATTTTTGCTTATCAACCTTTGTTGATTAGCTAATACGTTTTCTATTTTAAAAATTAAATATTATATAACTACTAATAAAATGTTTTGAGCATTATAAAAAATGGTGTCATGATAGTTGAGTTGATATAATTTTAGGAAAAATCAAGGAAGTTAACATTTTACTTCACTGTCCGTTATATATTTTTAATATCTTGATAAGAACTTGGAGACCTCAGTTCCTAGTTTCATCATTCATAAACACCTGGACTCCCATATTGAAACCATTGTTATAAAAGAGGTTTTATTTTTCTGTTCTCATGATATCCTCCCTACTTGAAAAAGCATAAAATATTTCCACTGATTTTTTTAATCAAAAAAGAAGTTAAGTACTTGCTCAGTTTCAGTTAACATGAAATATCTAACTTTTTGAATCCTCTCTTTTGGTGTTTTTAATGTCTGAATTCAAATTAACAAGATTTAACTACATGGCTCTACATAGATAACAAAGAATATGAGCGCACTGAAAATATGAAGGTTTTTACATCCTTAGACCAGTGGCTTATCTATTGGAGCATGTTGGGTCCCTGGTGTGGCACAAAAACACTTGATTTAACTCTTGCTCCAAAAAGAAATACCTCTGTATAAATGGTCCATGTAGCAATGTGATCATTTACAATTGAGGGGCCACTTTAAACCAGAGTAATACACCCAAGGGAGTCATGGTTTCCACCAAAACAAAAAATCACAATAGGCTTATGCAGTAGTTTCAAACGCCAGAGGGAACAACTTCTTCACAGAAAAAAAAGCCTTAAAATGAAGTAGCATGTTCCACAAAGAAGAAAATGTCTCCTTAAAATGAACAGGTAAGTTGGTTTTGCTAAAATTACAATTTCCTCCAAAACTATTTTGATTAGCTGACCTAATTCTACTTCTCCTTGGCCTAAATCTTCTTCACCTTGACATAAAATGACATTATGAGAAGGGTTTCAGTAATTTTAAAATAGAAAAATTTATTCATGGAGCTAAACTATATTCCATTTTAAAAGAAAGATATAGCTCTACTATGAAGGATAATAAAAGCTAGGCCAGGAACACAGGAACATTTCTACCTCCTTTTTGTGTGTGTGCATGTGTGTGTGAGAGAGAGAGAGAGAGAGAGAGAGATAAGTCAAACCAAAGGGGATAGCAGAGGATCCTGAGAAACTGCAGCTCCAGTACCTTGAGATGAACCGTAATTCACAGAAATATACAGCCAAAGGTGAAGAAGAATGAGTGGGAATATTCCTGTGAGTTCAAGTGATGATCAGGTGTCAGTAGCAGGTTTTTCTCTGTGGAACTGTCCAGAGCATAGACAAATAATCAGAATATGTCAGATAAAATTAAATATAAATATGATATCTGGCCCATATCAGGAGATTCTAGTTCTGATTGTGTACAGGTACCCTTTCCTTTGCTGAATAATTTGTGGAGCCAAATTGCCTACAAGGTAAATTTCAGGGTGTTGTTCTAAGGTCATAGAGAAGACAAAACAGTTGGAATCATGTATATTTGGATGTTAATCCCAACAATTGCACCCCTGATGGCTGTGTGAATTTGAATAAGTTATTCACTAACCCAAGACTCAGGTTCCTTACCTATAAAAATGTGCAAGGAAAAGCTTTTCAGGTTCCTGGGAGTATCAAGTAAGAAATAGGCATGAAATACATAAATATGGCTTCTAATACTTGGAAACTTGATTAATGCTATTTTTCTTTCTCCCTTTATCTATTTTTTCTTCCCTTCTTCCCATATACTTTCTAGCTTATTGTTGAAAGCCAAAGAGAGAGAGAGAAAGAGAGAGATGTATTTATGAGAAATTCCTTCAGTCAATTAACTTTTCCAAAAGACAGGATTAGAGTGGTGCACAGTATGCTGCATTTATCATACAGCATGATTTACACCTCTTTACTAAGTAGAGGATTTCAAATTTCCCTGTGTCATCACAGACAATTCTCAACATCCAATCATTCTCATACTAAATTACCCCTCCCCATTGGTATGCCTGTAGGAACTGTTGTATTGCAAAATAATCTGAGGCTGTATTCAGATTTAGTAGAAAAAAGTGTCATGAGTCATCACAGTGTCTCATGTATGCTGGAATTAATACTTTTCCTTCTCTGAAATTGAGATGTGTCTAACAATCAATGACATGTCTCAGTCTTATTGGCAGTATTATTTTTCTTTTTTAATCAAACATGAAATAGTGATGTGTCTAATCTTGATGGTATCTTAAAGTCAATGAAACATGGTAACAGTGTCTGTCATAGGCACAAAAGATACAGTGTAGACCAGTCATCCGTTTTCATACAACGTATGAAATATTTGCAGTAGGCATGTGTATAAAGATATAACTATGTGAATATTTATAATTTTTTCTTAATGTTGAAAAAGTTGCAAAGATATTTAAATGGTAGTTCGAGTATATACATTATAGTTTATTCATACAATAGAGAGTAGAGGGTATGCTGATGTTAAAAACAAGAATATTAAAAAAACAAACAAACCCATCTATGAACATAGAAATTAGTTAATGTCTGTTAAATAACATTGTTAAAACTACTACACAGTTACCCATGTTTTGGGAAACACAAATGTTTATGTTTCTAATATTATAAAAAATGTGTACACTTTTGATTTTTCTATAGTGAACATACCGAGTTTTATATCAATAAAAAAAATAAGGAAAACAATTTTAACATAAATACACCGTAGTCAACAGAACTTAACAAAAAGAACAGCTGGGAAATATGAATAAAAATTTAAAGACAAACAATTTTGTCCTCTCATGCATATTTTTCCCTAGCTTTGTATAAAGAAAGCACAAGTGCGTAATTTGGCTGATGATTAATTGAGTGTTTAACTTTAGGCAGGCAAAGGGATGTTGGAACCAGCACGTGTACAGAAATAGCTCTCTCCACTTGTAGACATTCTTGCACAAACTGCAGAACTTATATGATGAGCATCTCTCTCACTCTCTTTCACCCTTAAATAATGACTCGATTGAACTTGGGAGCCTTCTTTTGCTGATATTGAAGTCATTCCCAAAAGAAGTTGGTTCAGATAGTATCGTTAGTATTTGAACTTGCAGCAGTGACCTGATCTGAGCACAGGGCCTTCTTCCCAACCTTTGATGTGCTGTCAGAAGGTAAGTTAAATCCCAGGCTTCTTGGCATCAGGTTTTAATTTGATATCGTGGAAGTGAATTGCATACTCAGTACTAGGACAGATAGTGTCTGCCTATTACCTATCTTGTGAAGTGGTTGGAGACACTGCTTAGGTGAAACAATCAGGAAAAAAAATCAGAAATTGTCAGCTTCATTATGTGTCTGGTAATTTGCTTCATTCATAGTAAGTGTTTAGAACATTTCTGATTGGATGTCAGGCATTTATTACCTCTGACAATAGACTGTTGCCACTGGTACTCTGGGAGAGCATTGGTTAACAGCATATGGGAACTGTTTCTCCTGCTGCTTAAAGAAACATTTAGTGGTCCTACAGTTTTAGAAACTATGAGAAAACAAAGTGCT
Organism: Delphinus delphis; assembly: GCF_949987515.2. Lineage (NCBI taxonomy): Eukaryota > Metazoa > Chordata > Mammalia > Artiodactyla > Delphinidae > Delphinus > Delphinus delphis. The sequence continues at coordinate 99,367,079 of NC_082685.1, read as the reverse complement.
GAGATCAAAACAAAGAGGATGTGAGCTTCTTACAATACTGAATTCATAAACGTCTTCCACTCTGTGACTGACAATGATATATATGTATATTATATGTATGTATTTAAGTGTGTGTGTGCATATAGTTTTAAAAGAATGTTATGTATTTTAAAAGTAATGAGAAACCTTGGAAATTGAAATTCAAAGTGGATTTATCCTGAACAGCAGTGCAAAGCTCTGTTTTAGGAAAAATTAAGAGCATATGTTTCAGAATTCAGCTCTAATTTGCAATGGATTGCTTCAGTAAAACCACTTATATCAGTATTGTTAATCTTAATGGTTACAAGTGACCCACGTTTTAATAATCCAGACCATCGGTTGAGCACAAATCTCTTTTTCTAATTAAGAATGTTTGACCACAAGAGGGAGTTCCTTGCCAACTGTTTACTTATCCTCAACACATATTACAGGCCTGAATTTCCAAAGAAAAATACCTTCAGATATATTGAGTTTCTTCTGTGCTTTTAGGCTAAGAAAATGATGACAATCTATTTAAATTTAGGCTTTCATGAATTTCCAGAATAAAATATAATTTGCAGTATGAAATTTTTAAGCTAACACACTAATCATTTTTCAAGAATAAATGATGCACCATAGTTTTTGAAAAAGCTTCCAAATTTGTACCTGCAAGATTGCAGTGCACTGGTTTGTGAACAGAACCAACGCAGACACACCAAGGAGCCTTTGAGGGTGCAGGTTATGTTACCATACACCATTCTGCTTAATTTGTGTGAGTAAAGATAGCTCCACCTACATAAATTAATGCACATATTTTTGCTGAATTTGGTACCATCAGTGAATAGAGTGTAGGATATAGAATGCAACGTTCAAACTACAAAATTAAATGAACATGTTTAAAGAGAAAAAATCATGTTCCAACTAGTGAACTCCCTAGAATGTAAATTAAAGCTATTTCTCTCATGATTAGGTGCATAACATACACAATAATTGAACTATATATTATAAAGCTAAAAATATTTCCTACTTCATAACAATTTGACTTAAAATTATACGTAAATCAGAGCATCCCAGTCAAATGCACACTGATACAACTTTGAAAAAGAATCAGCATAATTAGGAAGTGCTGTTAGTTATTCAGTATTTTTCCAGGCTTCCTTTCACTTAAGGTAAAAGGGTAGGATTGTTTTAAAACTTGGAAATGATTCCCCTAAGAGTGTGATTTCTCTGGTGACTACTCCCAGAATGTTACACCATAGCATTCAGAAGTCACACTCTACAGCGTCCTTCCTCATCTCATGATTAGAGCAAGAATTGCTTCGAAGTCAAAGCACATGAGCATTTAGAGATAGACACTCCAGCAATACATATCAAGATAATTAATAAGTATAACCATAGTAAATGCAGTAATTTTGGCAAAACTTGTTTGGAGAAAATGACTGCATCTCACATGTGTTCCTGGTGTGCCTTTATGGCACTGGCTATAAATATGGGATATAGAGAGGAAAATACCAGTAATTCTTTATGCTGTTCACTCCCACCCCCTATGGTTCTTAGGACTGTATTATTTTAAACCATTTTTGACACGTTTGACCACATGAAGTCATGAATTTTTAAGAGCTACTCGTTTTACAGTAACTTGAACTGACAAGTCAGGAAAACAGACTCCTTTAGTGACCCAAGTAGTCCTGCAGTCCTGCAGCTCACTTGAAAGGGTTCTCCCCACCTGTTTCCAACACAAACACAGTGAGCAATAAAAGGATGGTGCAGGTCTACATATATTTGAGAGCAAGAATTTAGGTAAAATAAAATACAGGGTAAATCACGAGACATTGTGAAAACACACACACACGCACGCACACACACATTCAATTATAGACAGTAATATGTTTAAAAGGAATATTCTTTGTCTATGTAGAGATGAAGTCATGATAAATCCTTCCTTTAAGTCTGAGACCAAAGTCAAGATGACATTAAGCTTGAGAAATGGAGAATTTCACTCATTTTTTTCAGCAAGTGGTTGTAGGATATATTGTGTTATACGCTGTGGAGTAGGAACCTGGGAATTTTTCCTCCCTCCCTCCTCATTTTCTTCCTCTCTCTCTCTCTCTCTCTCTCTCTCACACACACACACACACACACACACACACACACACAAAACCCATACATGTACTGTTCTTTGGAGTAAGTAATATTGATTTTCAATGGATGTATTGAAAATACGCCTTGCACTAAAATTCAGGGAAAACATCTGGATGTTTTGGTCTCCATAATGTAAAAGATCCAGATGTTTGAAAATATGCTTAGTGACAGAAATGTGTGTGTGTGTGTGTGCGTGTGTGTGTGCATAATCTTTTGCTTCACTTCTTGGTTCCATGAAGACAAAACCTTTGTCTCCACATATTGTCATTATGAACCATAATAATTTCTCAAATTCACCTCATAAAATCTATCACATTTACATTTTGAACACTTCATTTGGTAGGTCCCTCACACTATCAACATATGCACATTTGAAGGTGAGTTAAGGAATCATGTCAGTCATCTGGAAGACAGTGTAAAGATCCACAAGCCCAACTCCTAAATTTAACAGAGTTGGCAATGCAAAGCCAGGGAGGCACAGAGAGACTTGCTCATAGGGACATTTTCTAGCTCTTTCAAAGTCAGGCCTCACTCAAAAACTTGTAGCTTAGCATCCTTATCTGATAGGATAAAGACTGACAGAGAAAAGGATTTCAGCCTTAATAGTTGCTCTAAGAATTTCATGTTTATATGAACTTTTCAGAAGGGGTCATGTGTTATTCTGTTATTTCTAGTAAAGTCTTGGTTTTTTACTTGGCTGATAAATTTTATTTTATTTTTGTTTTGTGTTGCCATCATTTATTTTATTTTTATTTTAAAGTATTTATTTGTATTCAGTTCATTTTTATTTTCAAAAGTAAATGGGACAGAGGGACAGCTAAGGTAGACCTGCGGGTGATGATGCTAAGTGTTTTTTAATCACACCTACTATTTGTATCTTTAAAAAAAAGGTTAGTTCGAATGACATACACTTCCCTGTCTCTTCACATCTTTTTTTTTTTTTACATTTTTATTAGAGTATAATTGCTTTACAATGTTGTGTTAGTTTCTGCTGTATATCAAACTGAATCAGCCATATGTATGCATATGTTCCCATATCCCCTCCCTCTTACATCTCCCTCCCACCCTCCCTATCCCACCCTCCCTGTCCCACCCTCCCTATCCCACTCTCCCTATCCCACCCCTTTAGGTCTTGACTGATAAATTTGGGACATTATCAGTACTATTGATGCCTTTGTTGTCATGAGCATTACGAGTAAATTTTGATCTCACACAACCAATTTACAAATAAACATAATAAACAAATTCCCTTAATCAATAAGAATCCTGAAATAAGAACAGCATACAACTTTCTAGCCCTGTGTTTCAAGTCAGGTAAGGTGAATACATTTTTTAGATGAAAATATCTTAGATAAATTACAATAAGCCATTCAAAAAAGCATGGTTTAAAATATGCCAAAATATCCGCACGCCACCACTGGACTGAGGGCTTCAGTTAACACTGCAAAAAGCTATCTTTAATAGCCATCGGACGCTCCGCAGGATGAGCAAGTCTGGGATTAGAGATAATGATAATTGTTGGAACGGCAGGGAGGCAAAGGGAAAAGCGATCGGCCTCCCTTGGCTTTGTAAAGCATAGTGGGAAGAAACATTCAGGAGGACATGATGCTAGACGGTGATACATTTAATTATCTCAATATTTCTTTCTTAAGTTGATCAGAGACGGCTCTTTCAAATTTAAATATAGTATTGAAATGCATCATTAAGTCTCTTCATGTTGGTGCCTTCTTTTTTTTATTTCCTTGCCTCCATTCTAATTCAGTCCTTGTCCTCTTAAGTGAATATTGGTGTACTGATGTTGTAAGTGGATTGTCCAACACCCCAACCTCTCAAAAATAGTCCAGACTAATTGGGGAAGCCAGGCTGATCTGTCTAATGGGCTGCTATGACTGCATTACTTCCTTATTCTGAAACTCAGAGACTTTCCTATCATATTCAACAAAATACAAATTTCATAGACTGGCATTTAAGTTCCCCTCCTAGAAGATATCAGCCTTTACTTTTCTTTTTTTTTAACTAACACTGCCCCCACGTGAAACATTTTTTGAAACATTCCTTTCTGGATCTTGTACCATGAAGATAATTTTCCTCGGGCAGGAAGATCCATACCTTGCCGATGGAAATATATCCACCATTTAAAGCCTACATCAGTTGGCATGTTTTCTATATGTCTTTCTCCACAACTCTTATGAATGGATCACCTACTGCCCATCTCTTGATAACATTCACTTTGTACCACTGAAATAGCACTTATGCCAGAATTATGGATATCTGTGTAAAGTGCTGTCTCCCCATCATAGTTTGCTCTTTTCTATAGCATGAACCATGTCGTGTCCAACTTTATCTTACAAAACTGCCTATTTTCTATGTAATAGACACTACAGAAATTACTTGTGAACTGATGAATTAGTCAAACTTTGAGTAAAGTAATATATTGCATGATATGTATATTAACAAAAATAACCTTACTTGTTAAGATTTTGCACCCATTTAAATTCATTACTTTTATCATTACTTATTGTTCTGGATTGTTCTTCCAATGGCCAAGGTTGACCTTCTGTTTGTCCCCTCAAAGGCCATGGATGTACATTACAAGAAGATTAGGGCCAGTGAGTAAATTGAGGCCCAAGTGTTTAATCCCCCTGCTCATTCTCTGATAGATTACCTTGGGATGGTTGTTTCTTTTGACCGAATATCACAGCTCCTATCAGGAGGGCCTCTCCCAATCTCTCTCTCCTGGTTCCAATAACTGTCTCCTCTCCTCTTGCCCTTCAGACTTAGATCTGGCACTAAATCTCTTCTGTTACTAATCCCAAGAGGCTGCACTATTTCTTGTGGCCCTTGTCTATCCCAATCATGCTATAAATAGTACCTTTAGAAAACTCTGTTCAAATTTTTCCTATTATGTCATTTGCTTTCCAAAAGGATCCTGAATTAGGATACTTCTACAAATGTGCATGTATTTTCAGCACATAAACATTGTCGTTGTATAACTACAAAATGACAATTCTCAAAGCCATGGGGACTTATGTAAACTAACAAATAACTAGCTTTTCCCAAGAATATTGTAGAAGCAATCTGAATTAATTCAGTCACCAATAACTCTATTAACTGTTGTGTGCATTAGCTTAGGTACTGTTTTTAGCCATTACTGTGTAACAAAGAACACAGGTATATATAAATATCTTTCCTTTTCAGTATTTAAAGTTGCTGAAAGTGATTACAACCCATGCACAGCCAACATCTCTTGCCAACCAATACCTATATAAAGTCAATACACTAGTTACTCAAATTCATACTTGTAAGTCAAACATCTTTTATTTTTTAAAAATTCTACTCTATAGCTTAATCTACTTGCCACTGTGAAGTTGCTGAAGTAATCTGTTATTCAGCCATAACTAGGCAACACTGATCATAAAATTGTTCTTTAATATGTGTACGCTACCTTGTGCCTTGTTAGAGGATGAAGAGACCCTATATTAATATGCAGTCTGTAGTTTATCAGGAGGAGATATGATAAAACCATATGTTAAAAAAATTAATAAAACATTTACTTGAAATAACTTCTTTTGGAACTTTGAGAGCTGAAGTGGACAAATGATGTATATAGTATTGGTCTCCTGGTGGGACACTACACAAAAAATCAACAAACAAAATGCTACAGTAAAAGTAGTTTTCTACCTTAAACTTAAAAAAAAAAAAATTCTCACAAATTCAATTCAAAAGACTTGTATTTTAAAAGAAAACGTAATTGTTTTTGTTAGTGTACTTAAATGCTTTTCCCCAGCTAAAATATGGCTGAACAATTTGACTCCAATTTTATAATTAAAAATTGCTCCCCCCCATGAACTTGTAGTAATGTTTCATCCAAAAGCAGATTATTACAACAAAATTATAAACCCCTGAAAAGAAGGGGGCATTATAAATGGAAACACCCACACAACCTTAAGTACAATATAGCAGTGCAAACAGCATTGCTCTAATGACAGTAATCCTGCTTGCCTTAGCTGTATTCATGCGAATGACAATTTAGTACAGATGTGGCACACATTTGCATGGTTAATAGCATCATTTTTTTCTCCTTTTCTACTCCTCTGTAGTATTATCAGCTGTTATGCTTAACATTACAAATTCTGTGTGCTGTTCCTAACATTAGTGAAAACATAAGGCTGGTAGTTTCCTTGTCAGTGATTTAACAAAAACATGCATATGCACAAAAAATCAGGAGGCGTAGGAGGGGGCATGAGGGTTGAAAAAGGTGATTGGTGCCTGGCTGAGGCTTTCTCCTTATAAGAGATTCCCTTTCAAAAATGACTTCGGAATAGAATCAATTTTTAATACCTAAATAACCTCGATAGTTTCCCTCTGTTTCAACTACAAATCCAGAAAATTTCACATGTAAGTTCAACTCACATAATCGTTTCCTAACTAGATTTATGTATACATTTCTCCCCTTCCATTTGGAAATATGCATCTCAATTCATGAAAAGAACATTTCCATTTCTTGTGAGATTTGATGCAAGTAAATGTGCAAAATAGTGACAGTTTGCTCTAAGACGATAACTAATACATATAACATATTATTCTTGTTATTAAACATTGCCTAATGCTAAAAATGGCAGTATGAAAGAGAGTACCACATTAAGTTAAGAAGCAACACATTTATGGCCAAGAAAAGTGGTATATTATCTCATTTTCTGTTGTTGTGCTCAAGGCATATATACACATACATATACACAGAGAGAAAGAGGCCCAGAGAAAAGAGAAAGAGCTAAAATTTATTCTACGGTGAACACAAAAAAGTTGACTTCTGTTTATCAAGACACTATAATATTTATTGATTACTTGATTTTAAGAAATTATGGAAGATTCTTAGATTTCATATTTTTTTTAAAATATAGATAGAACATTTCAAATGTTATATATTACTCATCACTTTACTAAATTTCAAAATTGTTTCAGTTATTAAACCTAACCCTTAACTAAAGGAAGCCCTAATTCTGACTTCAATATTTTCTTCATTTTTTCTTCATTTACTTTACCCTCCCTGTAAACCTCACCCCAATACCACACTGTCATTTCCTACTGTCCAAAGATACCCTTTCCTTCAAAGTACATTCTCTTACATGTCTGATGCCTATTACAATTCTTGATCTTTCTAAAGTCCTGTTTAGACTGTTTTGTATATAATTTTTCAAGGACATAGATAATTGATAGATTCATATAAAGAAAGTTTCTATTTATATAGTTATATATGTGTGTAAAAAATATACCTATATAAATTATAAATTGCCACATTTAAGCCATTAGATTCCTTTTCCACTTCCTTCACTCTACCCAAATTTTTAATGCAAAAATAGGACCAGTTTCACCAGTAAACAGTAATATAATGCTTGATATACTGAATGTGACTTCTATCTACTAGGCTTCGTTGCTATGCAGAGATTTTATTATATCTTAGAAAGATTTATAAATATTGGAGTGACATGTTGAAATCATTGACTGAGGAAAAATTTCACAGCAATATGGATGGGAATGGGAACGTACAGAAACAGAGGGAATTTTTTTCTTTTTGATATTAAATTTTAATTTCATGACACAAAAGGCTTCTTTGACCAGATTCAGGACAATATTTCTTTCTCATGCCAATATTTGTAATTGATTCTTTTTTAATTTAATTTTTATTTTGTATTGGAATTTAGTTGATTTACAATATTGTGTTAGTTTCAGGTGTACAACTAAGTGATTCATTTATAGATATATCCATTCTTTTTCAGATTCTTTTCCTATATAGGTTATTACAGAATATTCAGTGGAGTTCCTTGTGCTATTCAGTAGGTCCCTGTTGGTTATCTATATTATATATTGTAGTGTGTGTATGTTAATGACAAGCTCCTAATTTATCCCTTACCCCACATTTCCCCTTTGGCAACCATAAGTTTGTTTTCAAAGTCTGTGAGTCTGTTTCTGTTTTGTAAATAAGTCCATTTGTATCATTGTTATTAGATTCCACATATAAGTGATATCATATTTGTTTATCTGACTTACTTAGTATGATAATCTCTAGGTCCATCCATGTTGCTGCAACTGGAATTTCATTCTTTTTTATGGCTGAGTAATATTCCATTGTATATATGTGCCACATCTTCTTTATCCATTCATCTGTTGATGGACACTTAGGTTGCTTCCAGGTCCTGGCTATTGTAAATAGAGCTGCAATGAACATTTTGCTACATGACTCTTTGTGAATTATGATTTTCTCAAGATATATGCCCACTAGTGGGATTGCTGGGTCATATGGTAGTTCTACTTTTAGTTTTTTAAGGAACCTCCATACTGTTCTCCATAGGGCTGTATCAATTTACATTCCCACCAACAGTGCAAGAGGGTTCCCTTTTCTCCACACCCTCTCCAGCATTTATTGTTTCCAGATTTTTTGATGATGGCCATTCTGACTGGTGTGAGATGATATCTCATTGTAGTTTTGGTTTGCATTTCTCTAATGATTAATGATGTTGAGCATTCTTTCACGTGTTTGTTGGCAATCTGTATATCTTCTTTGGAGAAATGTCTATTTAGGTCTTCTGCCCATTTTTGGATTGGGTTGTTTGTTTTTTTGATATTGAGCTGCATGAGCTGCTTGTATATTTTGGGGATTAATCCTTTGTCAGTTGCTGCATTTGCAAATATTTTCTCCCAATCTGAGGGTTGTCCTTTTGTCTCATTTATGGTTTCCTTTGCTGTGCAAGAGCTTTTAAGTTTCATTAGGTCCCATTTGTTTATTTTTGTTTTTATTTACATTCCTCTAGGAGGTGGGTCAAAAAGGATCTTGCTGTGATTTATGTCATAGAGTGTTCTGCCTATGTTTTCCTCTAAGAGTTTTATGGTATCCAATCTTACATTTAGGTCTTTAATCTATTTGGAGTTTATTTTTGTGTATGGTGTTAGGGAGTGTTCTAATTGTATTCTTTTACATGTAGCTATCCAGTTTTCCCAGCACCACTATTGAAGAGGCTGTCATTTTTCCATTGTATAGTCTTGTCTCCTTTATCAAAGATAAGGTGACCATATGTGCGTGGGTTTATCTCTGGGCTTCTATCCTGTTCCATTATCTATATTTCTGTTTTTGTGCCAGTACCATAATGTTTTGATTACTATAGCTTTGTAGTAAAGTCTAAAGTCAGGAAGCCTGATTCCTTCAGCTCCATTTTTCTTTCTCAGGATTGCTTTGGCTATTCAGGGTCTTTTGTGTTTCCATAAAATTTTTAAACTTTTTGTTCTAGTTCTGTGAACTTTAAATAAGTTATGATAATAATGCAAATTACCCATGTGGATGGTTATAGATATAGATATTCTCATCTCATTGTCCAAGAGAGTAACCAGGTTCCCACAGTAAAAATCAGAGAAAAATCTCCTCTTGTTTCTGGCACGATAGGAATAGAGACCATTTTGAAATGCCAGAATGCTTTGTTTTTCCTAATAAAGGCTGCCCTCAGGATAAAACAATGAATCAGAGCCTAACCTGCTGGACAATTTTTAGAATTTAACCAACCTTAGGGAAGAGAGATGCCCAGCTCCAGTGAACTTTAGCCATCCTGTCCCCTCTAAGAGGGTAGAAAAATTTGGAGAATCTTTTATGAATTCCATAATGCAGAAGCACAGGCTCACCGAGAGACTGTGACCTAATCATAAGAATATAAAACGCTTTCCCTCCCCACCACACCCTGCCGCCACATTGGCAAAGCCCTACTTACGGAGCCTCCGTTTACATGGTACATCATGGGTGACTATCAAAAATAAATTACAAGGCATACTAAAAGGTGAAAAATAATTTGAAGAGACAGAGCAAGCATCAGAACCAGACTTGGCAGAAATGTTGGAATTAGCAGAGTGGGAATTTAAAACCACTGTAATTAATATGCTAGGGACTAATGGATAAAGTAGACAGCATGCAAGAACAGATGGACAGTGTAAGCAGAGGGGTGAAAATCCTAAGAAGCAAAAAGAAATGCTAGAGGTAAAAATCATTGTAACAGAAATGAAGAATGCCTTTGATGTGCTTATTAATAGACACAGCTGAGGAAAGAATATTTGTGCTAGAAGATGTATCAATAGAATTATGAAAAAGCAAAACCAAAGAGAACAAATAAAAAATAAAATAGAATAGAATATGAAAGGACTGTGGAATAACTATATATGTGTAATGAGAATTCTAGAAGGAGAAGAAAGAGAAAAAGGAACAGAAAAATATTTGAAACAGTGATGACTGAGAATTTCCCCGTATTAATGTCAGAAACCAAACTACAGATACAGGGAACTCAGAGAATACTAAGCTGGATAAATGCGCCCCACCCCCCAGAAAAAATCCCTGCACCTGGGCATATTATTTTCAAACAACAAAAAAAGCAAAGATAAACATAAAATTCTGAAAGAAGACAGAGGAAAAATAAAACACCTTTTATTTTTGAGAAACAAAAATAAAAATTAATTCATAGTTAAACTCAGAAAACATGCAAGGAAGAAGAGAGTGGAATAAAAAATTTAAAGTATTGAGAGAAAAACAAACACTAACCTAGAATTATGTACTCCACAGAATTACTCTTTAGAAGTGAAGGTGAAAAAAGACTTTCTCAAACAAACACTAAGGAAATTTGTTATCAGTAGACCTGCCTTGCAGGAAACATTAAAAGAACTTCTTAGACACAAAAATATATAGGTCAAAAACTAGGATCTACATAAAACATAACCATTGAAGAAGTAATAAGTGAAGCTAAAATTAAAATTCTTATTTTTCTTAACTGATCTGAGAGCAGTTTGTTCAAAATAATAACTGTTATGTATGCCATATATGTGTACATATGCTTATGTAAGCTTATATTTAAGTTAAATGAATGGCAGCATTGATACAAGGGACAGAAGGGAGGAGTTAAGATTATTTTGTCATGAGAAACTTGCCCTACCCTTGAAGTGATACAGTGTTGTTTGAAAATGGATGTGAATTAGTTGTAAATGTATATTTCAAACTCTAGAGCAGCTACTAAAGAAAAGTTTTTAAAGTATGTTAAGAAAGAAGATGAAGTCATATAAAATTCTCAACTAAAACCACAAAATGCCAAAAAAGAAAAAGAAAAATAGGAACAAAGAACAAATGCAAACAAAGGCAAAAATCAGAAATCAATAACATATGGCAGATATAAATTCAAATATATCAATAATCACTTTGAATGTCAAATGGTCTAAATACACCAGTTTAAGACAGAGATTACCACAGGATCAAAAACAGCACCCAACTATATGTTGTCTACAAGAAACCCACTTTAGCTACAAAGTCACATATAGATTAAAAGTAAATGGATGGAGAAAAAGAACCATGATAAAAAATAATGGAAAGAAAGCAGGAGTAGCTTTATTAATTTCAGATAGAGCAGACTTCTAAGCAAGGAAAATTATCAAAGGTAAAAGAGGGCATCACATAGTGATAGAGGAGTCAATTCTCCAAGAAGACATAGCAATCCTTAGTGTGTATGTATGTGCCTAACAATAGAGTGTCAAACCACATGAGACAAAAACTAATGCAACTGCAAGGAGAAATAGATGAATCTACTGTCATATTGGAGACTTCACATTCCTCTATCAAAAATTAACAGATCTAGCAGGCAGCAAATCAGTGAGGACATAGTTGATCTCAACAACATCATCAGTCAGCTGAATATAATTGTTATCTACAGACTACTTCATCCAACAGCAGCAGCATACACAATCTTTTCAAGTTCATATGCAACATTCACCAGTATAGATCACATTCTGGTCTATAAGCACATGTTAAGAAAATTTAGAAGAAAATAGATCATACAATGGCTGTTCTTAGACGACAGTGGAATTAAAGTATATATAAATAACAGAAAGATAACTGAAATATGCCAAAACGTACACATTTAAATAACAAGAGGCAAAGAATAAATATAAAAATAAATTTTAAAATATGAGCTATATGAAAATGAAAACACAACTTATCAAAATTTGTGGGATGCAGTGTAAGCAAGTGCTTAGAGGAAAATTTGTAGCATTGCTACAGATACAGTTGACCCTGAACAATGCAGACATTAATTAGACATTAGATACAGTTGACCCTGAACAATGCAGACAACGTCATGTGCAGTTGAAGATCTGTGTATAACTTTACAGTTGGCCTTTCATATTTGTGGATGTACATCCATGGTTCTGCATCTGTGGATTCAACCAACTGCAGATTATGTAATACTGTAGTATGTATTTATTGGAAAAAATCCAAGTATACGTGGATCCATGCAGTTCAAACCCATGTTGTTCAAAGATCAAAAGATCAATGGTATTAGAAAAGAAAAAAGATCTAAAATAAACAATCTAGGTTTCCATCTTAGGAGACTATAAAAAGAAGGCAAATTAAATCCAAGGTATATAGAAAAATAAAGAAGTAATAAAATTAAAGCAGAATACAATAATATTGAAAAAGGTAATCAGCAGAGAAAATCAGTGAAACCAAAAGTTTGTTCTTTAAAAGATCAGTAAAATAGATAAGACAGTAGTCAGGATAACTAAGAAAAAAAGGACACAAATTATTAATATCAGAAATGAAAGAGGGGACATCACTAAAGATCTTATTAAAAGGATAATAAAACAATACTCTGAAGAACTCTGTGCCCACAAATTTGATAACCTAGATGAAATGAACCAATTTCTTGAAAGACACAAGCTGCACAAACCCTCTCAAGAAGAAATAGACAATCTAAATAGGCCGATAACTGTTAAAGCAATTGAATCAAATAATTAACCTTCCAAAACAGATAGCACCAGGTCCAAACAGTTTCTATGGTGAATTCTACCAAATATTATCATTTGGAAGGAAGAAATTATACCAATTCTCTGTGATCTCTCTGAGAGGATAGAAGCAAAGGGAATACTTTCTAACTCATTCTATAATGCCAGTATTACCATAATGCCAAAACCATACAAAGATATTACAACAAAAGAAAACTGCAGACCAGTATCTCTCCTGAACATAGATGCAAATATTCTGAACAAAATATTAGCAAATGAAATCCAAAGATGTATAAAAAGAATTATACACCACAACCAAGCAGGATTATCCAGGTATGCAAGGCTGTTTCAATATTCAAAAATCAATGGAGGTAATACATCACATCAATAGGAAAAACAATCACATGTTCATATCAGTAGATGCAGAAAAAGCATTCAACAAAGTCCAACACCTCTTCATGATTAAAAACACTTAGTAATCTAGGAATAGAGAGGAACTTTCTCAAATGGAAAAAATATCTGCCAAAGAATGACAGCTAATATGAAACTTAGCAGTGAGAAACTTGCTTCCCCATTAAGATCAAGAACAAGACAATGATGTCTTTCTCACAATTCTTACCGAATACTGTATTGGAATTTCTAGCTAATTCAGTAAGACAAGCAGAGAAAATAAAAGCACACAGATTGGGAAGGAAGAAATAAACCTGCTTTTGTCCACAGATGACATGATTATGTAGAAAATCAGTAAGAATTGACAGACAAACCCCTCTTGGAACTAATAAGCAATTATAGCAAGGTTGCAGGATACAAGGTTGATACTCAAAAATTGATTGTTTTTCAGTATGTCAGCAATGAACAGGTGGATTTTCAAATTTAAAAACACCATACTAATTACAATAGTACCCCTCCCAAAACTGAAATACTTAGGTATAAATCTAACAAAACATGTACAAGATTTGCATGAGAAAAACTGAAAACTCTCATGAAAGAAATCAAAGAACTGAACAATGGAGAGAGATATTCCATGTTCATGGACAAGAAAACTGAATATTATCAAGACATCAGGTTTTTCTAAACTTGATCTATAGACTTAATGCAATTCCAATAAAAAACCTAGCAAGTTATTTTGTGGATATCCCAACTGGTTCTAAAGTCTGTATGGGGAAACAAAATACCCAGAATAGTCAACACAATATTGAAGGCAAAGAACAAAGTTTGAGGAATGACGATACCCACCTTCAAGATTTAGTGTAAAGCTGCAGAAATAGAGTGTAGTATTGGTAAAACAATGGATGAACCAAAAAAAGGGAACAGACCAGACAGCTCAGAAATAGACCCAAGATGTAGTCAGTTGATCTTTGACAAAGGAGCCAAGACAATACCATGGAGCAAGGATAGTCATTTCAACAAATAGCGCTGAACAACTGGACAGCTGCACACAAAAAATGAATCTAGACACAGACCTTATACTCTTCACAAAAATTAACTCAGACTGGGTTATGGACTTAAATATAAAACACAAAACTATAAAACTCCTAGAAGATAACACAGGGAAAACCTAGTGGCCTTGGGTATGATGATGACTTTTTAGATAACAACACTAAATGTGAAATCCATGAAAGAAATAATTGACAAGCTGGACTTAATTAAAATTAAAAACTTCTGCTTTGAAAATGACAATGTCCAGAGAATAAGAAGAGAAGCCACAGACTGGGAGAGAATATTTGCAAAAGAATATAATTTCCTCCTTTCTGATAAAGGACTGTTATACAGTGTATACAAAGAATACTTAAAACTCAACAATAAGAAAACAGACAATCCAATTAAAAAAATGGGTGAAGACCTTACTAAATACCTCACCAAAGAAGAGATACAGAGGGCAAATAAGCATGTGAAGAGATGACTTCGCCATGTCCCTTCATCTGCACCGAGCTTAACCACTCCATACCAAAGTTCCTGCTATAGTCTAACCTCATGCTTTGCTACAGTAGCCCACATGGCATGCTTCCTGGCTCTCAGCTAAGTTCTCTTGTATAGTCCCACTTTATGATACACAATAGCATTTGAGTCTCATTCACACCATGCAGGACTTAAGAAGTACTGTAAGGGAAAAACAGTCTCTTCTGTATGTCTCTTCTACTCTGAATACTCCACTTCTGAGCATCAAATGTGTGGTAGTTTTTCCCATACTAAGCAGCTCTCCAACTCTCAGGACACCAGCTGGGTGTCCTACAATTTAATTCAATTCTGATACTATCTCCCTGGAGGTAACATCAGATCCTACAGGCTAAGGGATCAGTCTTACAAGACTGCCCCCTTCACACACACACACACACACACACACACACACACACACTTCAGATGCCAGTCACCAAGTCCAGGCTATTACCTGTGCTTCTGACTGACCAGCTATAAATCAGAGGTCCCCTGTATACAACTTTGGATTCCCTTAATTTGCTAGAGTAGCTCACAGAACTCAGAGAAACAAAACAAATAGGCTGCCAGTTATTTCTCCAGGAAATAAAAAAAAAGAGTTTATTTAGGATCAGCAAAGAATTGCAATTTGGGGTCTGCAAACATGGCAAGCAATGTCCCCAGTAAAAATGGACAGGAGAATTCTCTTTTAGAGGAAAAAGGAAGTTTGGAGGGCTTTTGTAAACAGAGAGTCCATTGGAAGAATTAAGAGTTTGAAGTATAGTGGCTTTTCATTGGTTGAGTTTTGACAGTCTCTCATTGGCTGAGCTCTTGCCAGGCAAGAAGAGGAAGTCAGTTTTTCTTCCTCTTGGGCTCTGCTATCGCTGTGGGGATACAATGGTATGGTCTCCCAACTCTGTTTAATTGAGGTTCCTGTTTACTAATTTTTTTACACATTTTACTTACTAGATTACTGGTTAATTATAAAAGGATATAACTCAGGAACAACCGGATGAAAGAGATACATAGGACAAGGTATAAGGGAAGGGGCGAGGAGCTTCCATGCCCATTCCCAAGCATGCCACTCTCCCTGCACCGCCAAGTGTTCAGTAACCCAGGAGCTCTCCCAACCCTGTCCTTTGGGGCTATTAAGCAGACTTTATATTGTAGGCATAATTGGTTAAATCATTGGCCATTGGTGATTGATTCAACCTCCATCTCCAATTCCCTCCCTGGAATTGGGGTGGGGGGTAGGGGGCAAGGTGAGGAGCTGGAGCTAAAAGTTCCAACCACCTAGTCCTGAATTTGGTTCCCCTGGCAAACAGCTCAGATCCTTAGGGTCTTTCCAAAAGTCATCTCATTAACATAAACTCAAGTGTGGTTGAAAGGGACTTAAGAGTTGAATAACAAAGGCATCTTTATTGCTCTAATCACTTAGGAAATTCCAAGGGTTTTAGGAGCTTTATGTAAGGAACAGGGACAAAGACCAAATATATATTTATTATAATCACAATATCACATGTGCTCAGGAAAGCCACACTCTTCCCCTCCTAGTTTAATTAGCTTCTCATTAAGAATCTCTTTGACATGCCCACTCCCAAGATTTTATTATAGGGCAAACTTCAAAGGAATCTCTTTCCAGAATTCCAGATGTAAAGTGAGACAAAGGCCCTGCCTTTACATTTCATGATCTTACCCGATGCTCCACTCTGGGATCAAACACGGAGAGAGGAGACTGAAACACATAGGTTCCAACCTCTGGATCTCTCACTTGGATCTCCTTTCTTTTCCCATCAATCACAGTGCTGTTGTGGACACTAGTTTCTTCCCTTCTTCAACACCTTATTCTTCTTCTTTCTATCAGGAAGTGGTCTAGTCTGCTTCTTGTTACTATAGGGGAGAAAAAAGTTTTACTTGACCCTGTCAGAGTCCCTAGCCAGGTCTGAAATTTAAGCTGACAAAGACAGATTAACAGGAGGAAAGCATACACATTTTACTGAATTTTTGTATGTACATGGGGGCCTTATGAGAGAATAACGATGCAATATAGTGACCAGGGCAAGAAGCTCTTATACCTTGTATACAAAGAAATGATACATTTTTGAAAAATTGACAAGACAAAGGGGTTTGGGCTAGGGATAGTAAATGGTCAAGAGGTAACTAGGAAGATAAGGGTAAATTTAACAAGTTTTTTTTTGTACAGATTTCTTGGCCCCAAATTTCCTATCTCTGGTGATAAGAATGTATTATTTTCTCTTAGTACAGGGAGTGTACCTTTCACATGGAGATTTATCTTTTGCTTTCAGGGAAGAAGGGTGAGTGGTGGGAGGTCAGAGTGACCTTCTTGCTTTTGCTATTTCCTCAAATTCTTTCAGGTTAAGATTTTCAATATGCCAAGGTGCCATATTTTGGGACAGCATGTCCTAAACCCCATCATTATATTAGAGAGGCAAATAAATTTGAATTTTATTTTGTCTCTTGAGAAAACCTGACTATCAAGCCTACTGTTTCACTTTGAACTTGAAAAATTCTACTTTGGTTGTCAGAGAATGTGTTAACCCTTTCTTTCTCATATGATGTATTTGGATGGGGCTAGTTGCAGACAACACAGACAACTTTTCCAAACCTACAAAGAAAATGATTTATTGCCAGATATTTACTGGCTAAAAATATCATTGAAGGAAAGGAACTGGCTTCAGGCCAAACTTCAGAACGATTCTTAATCTTCAGAATCATACTGTAGGATTCAGCTCCAGGGCTCAAAATATGGAATTTGTTTACCCCAAAATTATTCTCCTTTGCCACAATCAGGAAACTGTTAATATTACTAAGGTAGTCTCCCAATCAAGTGGTCATTAAACACAGGGCCATATTGCTGCTGATAACAAAAATGGAACCTCATACTCTGCATCTCATCCCACTTTGCTGTTTCAAATTCAAATCATGTATGAGAATATATGACGGGTGGATGCTAAATCAAATCTAGAATCCTAACTATAAGAGGATCTAAAGTGTAATTTTAACTTCTCAGCACAGATAACGCACACTAGAGGGAAGCTGAAATAGATATTGAATGTGCCAATCTACAGTATATTGCATAAGCAAAGCATTGAAGACAGTACATGGCACAGAATAATTAAAAAATATTTTTAAAGCGTTTTTTTGGTCATTACTATTGTTATTATTATTATTTGAATTGCAGTTTAAAAATTTTAAATTCATCCTTCTCACACTCAGACAGGTGACTTTAGATAATAAAGGAGAGGGTTATGCACACTAAAATGCATATGAGAAAACCACATTAATATATATCTCAGTTACACTTGTATATTATTATAAATTTTTAAGACAAAAATTAAGATAAGTTTACTACTTCTCTGACCTTATTAGATCTAAAATGTTAAAATATTCAAGGTTATTTAATGGACATTTGCCATTTGTTTAAACCCACCCCAAATGGAATTGTAAATGGTCCAAATGCATATCTCGGAATTTACTTTTTCCTAAAGCTAATTTCTCCTCTCTACTCTAATTGTCTTTGATTCATTCTATTCTCTTCTATTTCTCCTTTCTCAGATTTTTCCACTAATTTTCTTACCTGATTTCCTTTCCTGTTCATCTTGCCTTTTATCATCCCCCCGCCATTTTTGTTGTTGTTGTTTTGGCTTTTGTTTGTTTTGTTTTTATCCTTTCTGTATTTGTATTGCCTGGACATTTAGGAAACATCCTTTCACTTTTACAGCTTTTCCACATTAGCAGTTAAACTGACTTGAAATATTTAATCATGTGTCTATGCTTTAATCACATGCTGTAGATTAAGTTAATGACTTGCCTATTTCCAAAGATTGAATGCTTACTTTAATTCTGTCTTTGTCAATAACAGATTCCTATCCAATAGAAATTAATCAGTTATAGAGGAAGATGATGTGTTTCCTGGTTGCTTGTGCCACTTTTATATATTTCTAATACGTAAGGTGTTATCACAATATGCAAATCCCCGACAACACCTAGGAAAGTTTTATCACAGTAGACACTTAATGCTTATCCATTAGAATTTGGCTCTTGATTGGTTCACTTTTATTCCTAGTATTTATGGCAACGTTCCTGAGGAGATTCAGGTATTAGCAGAGTAATCAAGACCAGGCAGACAAATGAGCAAAAGAGAGCATAGTATTTAAGAGCAGAACAACAACAAAAAAGAGTTCTAAATAAACAGCTTACAAGTAGGATTGACACAGCTTACAAGTAGGATTGACTCAGCTTCAGATGATGGACAGAGTAGATGGAAGTCATGGTAATGGGTGAGAGGGACAAGAAAGTTGTTTTAGCTTATATACAGTAAATTATTCTACACTCTGTGAGGAAAATAAAAAGAATTAAAAGGCAGAGTGCTATGTCTATAAAATTTTTCTGTGATCAATATACAATACACAAATTGGTAGCAATTCATCTGACCATAGGAATCTATAGTAATGCCTCATCTAGATAAGTTTTTTTAAACCATATATGTCATCTATGTAATTTTTACAAATTTCTCCTCATAAACTATTTTAAAAATTTTGGTTCATTTAAATTACATTTGTCCACAATATATTATTTTATATAATATATTATTTTTTTCTAAATTTTTGAGACTGAGCACATTTTAGCCCTTTATTGATAACATGGGTCATTGTTTTGAATCTTTATCATTAAACATTGTAATAACATAAATCCATGTCAGTTTTTGTGTAGCCAGGCTTTCTTCTTTAGTACTAAGTGATCACTTTTACTTTCCTCATTCATTTCCTTCTGGTTTCTGTTCCTAATGCACGATAGACTGGAAAGTCAGATCACTATTCTGCTTAAACTTTGAATGATACAGTAGTTAATAAATTCCTAAGAGTAGCTGTAACAAATTTAATATATAGCTTCAGCTCACGGGTGTCTTATAAGCTATTTGGTTTTCTCAGATTTCTAGTCTACTAATTTTCTAATTTGGGGCAGATTCCTAAACTTCCATAGTATTAAAATATTGAGGAAATAAAAAATATATACAATGAATTCCTTAAAATCAGGCAAAGAAATGAGCAATAACAGAGTATTTGAGTAGTAATATCCAATAGATTTATGAATCCCAGAAAGATTCACTTTTGAATAGTGACAACATTTCTGTCAGTAATGGCCATGGGACAGATATCTAGGGTAATTACAAATACGTGAGCGTAGCTGGGCAAAGATGTTTTCAAATGAAATACACAGTTCTCACTTGATTTGACTAACAGGCTTATATA
Organism: Delphinus delphis; assembly: GCF_949987515.2. Classification (NCBI taxonomy): domain Eukaryota; kingdom Metazoa; phylum Chordata; class Mammalia; order Artiodactyla; family Delphinidae; genus Delphinus; species Delphinus delphis. The sequence goes on along the minus strand of NC_082685.1, from coordinate 99,346,956 downwards.
GATCAATGAATAAGTGCATAGATTTTGAAATCAAGATTCCCTGGGCACAAATCCAAGTTCTACCATTTACTAGCTAAGAAAACATACCCAAATTACTTAACCCGTGTGTGCCTAAGTTTCCTCATCTATATGTGGAGGCAATGGGAACATTCTCATGTAATGCTGTTGTAAGAACTGACACAGTAGTTCACGTGAAGTATTCAGAAGCTTGTCTGATGTTCATTTCTCATTAGGTCTTATTATTAAACTACAAAGGAAATTTGAAAAGAACAATCAAGACATTTTCTTTACTCGGTTTTCTTTTCCGGCAAATGACAGTTTCTGGTTATATATGCTATAAAGTTGTTTAAAAATCCTGTGTGGCATCTGAAGTATGTGTGCATGTAAATGTTGACACGTTTCAGAACACAATTTATAGAAAGCCAAAGACAGTCAAAGATTCGCCATTACTTGTTAAATAGCTTTCCTAAAGTGGCAAAAGTTGGTAGCATCTTTTCCAAAGGGTGCTTTATTCATACTAACTAATTAAGTGAATGGGTTTTCTGGTTTTAATTAAGTGAAGTGTTTGTATATGTATCATGTTTGTATACTCAGAGGCAACAAGGGTGAGATTTTAATATAGAAAGGAAGAAATAGCCACTAAAAAATTCAAGCCTGTTCAATTAAAAATCCTACCTGATAGTTCTATGCAATGCAAAGTTAATGGACTGGTTCGAATTCCATAAAGTGGTACTTTTTTTTTTATCATTTGAAATGGCTCATAGATCTCATATGAACATACCTAATATTTCTGGAGCATTACCTCTTCAGAGGTATAATCACACTGTGTATCAATAAAGATAAAATATGTGGTAAGTGAAATTTTGCTTTCTGGCTGCTTTAGGATTATATGGCTAATGGCCATGGGGCAGACACTCAGGCAATTAGAATACGGAGACTCCTTAGCTCTGAGAGCACAGGCAAGATGCTTAAGTGTGCAAAACGAGCACGCCAGAGAGTAGGGGCAAAGGTGGTACATCCGTGGATGATTTTAAGTTTTGGTATACAGGAGTTCAGGGAGAAAGTCTGTTTAGGATATTATTTTAGAGAAGATAAAAGAAAATGGAATAAGTGAAATAACTGGAATGTACATGGGCCAACTACATTGCCTTACATGGCCTAGTTAGGTGGAAAGATTGATAAACCTACAAGAATGGTGACTCAGCTATCAGCAAATCAGCTGAATGGCTTTAGACAAGCTACTTCTCTGTGAGTCTCAGTTTTACAACTTATAGAATAAAGATATTCAGAAATATTAGTTGAGTGCCTGCCATGTGCCAGCTGTTGAGCTAGGCTTAGGATACTATGAAAGGTGGCACAATTCCTTTTCTGGATTGGGAGGCTTCCATTATGAAGGGGAAGGCAGGTATCCAGTAAGGTACAAGTGCTGTGATTTTATTTCTACTAATGGGAAGAGAAGGGGGAGACGAAAAGGAGTGTACAATCTTAATTGCAGATGGGGGCAGAGAAGTAAGATAAGTGGGTGTTTGTGAGGGATGGGGAGACAGCAGAAGACTTCAGGCAGGAAGGGCAAGCTGGAAATTCTGGGAGCAGCAAGCCCTTTGACACAGTGTGTCAAGGACAGGAATGTAAACACTTGCAAATAGTTAAATTATCACATCTTGAATGCCTAGGTATTTTGAGGAAAGCAGATACCAGTGTTGAGCTAAATAGTCAATCATCATGGCACTCTTTGGAGTAGGGTGAGAAGGACTATAAGGTTTCAGTGCAAACAGTTATAGTGCTACATCTTCCATGTGATTCTATTCCACCTCCATTGATATGAATCAAGTAATTGTCCCGAACCATGTAGAGTCACTTTTTGCAATAGCTTCTCGCATAAATACCCTCTTAAGAATCCTTGAGAAGCTTTCTCACGTAAATGTTTTTACAATTATCTGAGGCTATGAATCTACATCAGGATGAATGCTATATCCTCAATGTAACTATAAACTTACAAACTTTATGTTTAGACTTTATCGTCCTCCAGGTCATGGCTGAAAAGATTATTCAACACGATGTAAAAAAAAATTGATAGAGATAGCAAACATGATAAGTGTCTCAACAATTATAATATCACTTTCTATTTAAAGGAGAGAGTATTTATCCTTTAAGTTAAACTTTGGCCCTACAATCCTTTACAATGATATAAGGGAAAATAAGCCTAGGTTCATTTGGACACCCTCAAAAAGTGGGCCAGAATATTGATGACTAAATTGCACTGCAGGTATAATTGCACAGCCCCCATGTTACTGAAGCCCTTTGAATATCTGGCAATTAGGAAAAACTCTATTTAGAACTGTGCATGTGACAGAGACTAGAAATGACTCCTATGAATAGCTTATATTACATCAAGAAGGCACCAGATGATTAATTTTAGTAAATCCTACCTTTATGCTCTAGGTCATAACTAAAAGTTTCTAACATAAAGGAAGTAGCTGTTGCATCATGATGTATCAGAACATTTTAGAAATGGAAGAAAGTTGAGCATGCATCTATCAATAGTACAATTCCCTTGGACTATATATTAGGGTTCTCTAGAGAAACCAAACCAGTAGGAGATATATATCCTGCTGAAAGAAGAGAAAGAGAGATTTATTATAGGAATTGTTTTATGTGATTATAGAGACTGAGAAGTCCCACAAACTGCCCTCTGCAAGCTGGTGTCATTCAGTCTGAGCCCAAACGCTTGAGGAGTGCCAAAGTCCAAGGACAGGAGAAGATGGATGTCTCAGTTCAAAGGGAGAGTGAGGGAATTAACCCTTTCTCCACATTTTGTTCTGTTTGAGCCCCCAAGGAATTGGATAATGCCCACCCACATTGGGGAAGGCCACATGCTTTGCTCAGTTCTCCAATTCAAATGCTAATCGCTTTGGAAACATCCTCACAGGCACACCCAGAAGTAATGTTTTACCAACTATCTGGGCATGTTAGCCCAGTCAAATTGACATGTAAAATTAACCGTCGCAGACTAGGTGGAGAGAAGTGAAAGACATGCTCAAGTGGGCACAGACCTGAACCCCTGACTCTTAGTCTGATGCTCTTTCACAAGTAGCTCGATGCTTTGTTATGTAGTAATAACAGTAAATACAGATTCAAAAAGTTCTAGGGAACTTGTGAGTTGTGAGAACATATACTAAGCAAACTCAAAATAAGAAAATCCATATTTATGTACATGATTGAATTTCAGTAATTTTTATCTTTCAAAAGTGTTCACTGAAAGCTTCCTTAAAAGAGTAAACCATTTATTTATTTAAGATTTTTATTGGTTTGTAGTATATTCATGGCCCTGTACATTTATAGTATGAAATATACTCATAAACTCCTTTTAGTTATTTGCTTTTCTTTCTGTTCTGAGGGATTCTGAATGTGTTAATGGACAGATAATACAAAAAGAAAACTTGACTAGTGCCTTGGTAATAGGCAACAAATATGCCATGTCATAAAAAATTATTCCAGTATTTATGACACTTACTTTTGTGCAGGGATATAGGAAAATGTCATGAGAGCTCTCACCCGGGTTCTAACAGAGAGAGGAACAAGCCCAGGGGAGGACTGAAACAAAAATGTCTAAGTGAAACCATGTAACTCAGATTGGGACTTGGACCCATAGTCTTTTTTTTTTTTTTTTTTTTTTTTGCGGTACGCAAGCCTCTCACTGTCGTGGTCTCTCCCGTTGCTGAGCACAGGCTCCGGACGCACAAGCTCAGCGGCCATGGCTCACGGGCCCAGCCGCTCCGCGGCATGTGGGATCCTCCCAGACCGGGGCACGAACCCGTGTCCCCTGCATCGGCAGGCGGACTCCCAACCACTGCGCCACCAGGGAAGCCTGGACCCACAGTCTTTCAACTGAGGTCACACACCTGGTCTCAGAACTTAATGAAGCTTAGGTTCTTGATGTCTCATCTCAGAAAGAATTCAGTGAGAGACAAGGTGATAGGTAAGAAGTGGATTTATTTAGAGAGAAACACACTTCACAGACAGTGTGGGCCATCTCAGAAGGTGAGAGTGGCACCAGGGTATGAGGTTGTCAGTTTTTATAGGGATGGGTGATTTCGTAGGCTAATGAGTGGGAGGAGTATTCCAGGTATTTTGGGGAAGGCGAGGATTTCCAGGAATTGGGCCACCGCCCACTTTTTGAACTTTATGGTCTGCCTGGGAACTGTCATGATGCCTATGGGTGTGTCGTTTAGCTTGCTCTTGTGTTACGATGAGTGTATACTAAGGCTCAAGGTCTGGTGGAAGTCAACTCAACAGCCATCTTGGACCTATTTGGTTCTAATCAGTTTATGTTGTGTCCTTGAGCTATGTCATTCTTTTAAAGATTGTGCCCTGCCCCCTTCCCTCCTGTTTCATAAGTACCTGGCACTGTTGGTTGGTCAGGAGTAAAACATTAAAAAAATAAAAGATTTTAAAAATTTGATTATCTTATCTACATGCCTTGTAAAATATTACTGCTGTTTGAAAAACAAAGTCTGAGATTTTTTTATACAGTGCTTCTTTGAAAATCTTTTCATCATGTTTTTAACAACCATGATGTTCAACAGATCTTAAACATTGTTGAAAATCCACCATTCTGGATAATATGCTCTCTGTTTCTCCTCTCTTACACCACTAAGTGCCTGCCACCTAGTAGACACATAATACAAATTTGTTGAATGAAAACATGGTAATTTCCAATGTAGGAATAATTTTAATACATCAAAGAGAATTATTCAATTTCCTGGTCTTTAAACATTTTATTAGAGGAATAAATTCTCACTGAGAATGATAGTAATCACAACTTTATTATGTCCTGTTTATTATGACATTATGCAGCAAGTAGAAACCAGGATATCAATTGCTCAGTAGCCATAACTACCATGGATTTTCTCATATCAGTATAACCAGTCAAAGAAATTTGATCAAAATATCAAGGAGTGTTTCACCAATAATCAAATAGTGCATTTTAAATGTGTCCTCAACCTTTGTGATTCCAACAAAAAATACATACTAAGAAGTTTATGTTGTGCTACTAAAATCTAGATAAATTACAAACTGCAGTCCAAGACATTATCAATATGATACAAATACTTCAATGAGCACCTAAGTAAATATTTGGTTACTGACAATTGCTATAATTTTGTAAATACAAGGAATTTGACAAACACAATAGGATGAATTTTACTTTGGCTGTTCTTCTAATAGCCTATGCCTGTAGGTAAGCAGCATTTAGGATGCTCTATTGAAGGAGGAATCTTGGCTAGATTGCTTGCATTAGCTTTGGAAGCTCTTTGCTAACTATTCTTCTAGAATTACAGTGAAGCCTGAGGCCACATTGAGGGTAATTGAATGATTTAATTCTCAGTAGTAATTTGCAGAAATTAAGGAATAATTTTCCACACTATGTTTATTGACCTCGTGAAAGCTATTAATGTCATTAAAAGACCTGGCTACATAAAGATAGTCAAGTATTGTGGTTGACTTAGGTTTTTGCCCCTAAATCCCCCTGTCAGAGCTGGGGTCATTTCATTCTTTCACTTATTCAATAAAGTTATTGAGTGTCCGCTCTGTTCCAAGCCTCTCAGCTGATGAAGGAGCGACAAATAATAGGAATAAGACATGATTTTTCATGTAGCTTGACGTTAGTAGCTTAGGAGAGTAAGGTTTAACACTAGGCTCATTTTGACCTCATATGCAGATTCAAGTAGCTAGGTCACCCTCTTGCCTTCCTATCTCTGAGTTATTGCCTTGCTTCCTAGCTTGGTAATTCATGTATTTGGGGGATCATTTTGTACATGTTTTCTTTCAAGTGTTTCTAGAGACTGGAATTCTGCCCCTGATACCCAGAAGGCTTTTCCCCCCACTATTATACTCTCTACCTCAGCATTGCCATCACAAGCCATCTAAAAATTGGATATTGCCAGATTCCTCTCATTGTCTGTTTCTCTTCCATTCTGGGACTTTGAGATAAATTTTGTTATTGGAACTCCTCAGTGTAAAGTGCACATCAGCTTCAACTCCAATTGTTTCATGACAGTCTTAGGACCTTTGCTATATGTTGGAGAGTAGTGATGCAGACATGCAAACAATTTTGCAAGGACATAGAATGTTTATGCTTTAAACAAGATCTGCTTTACCTTCTAGGCTGTGAGGTCTTTGAAAGATAAAACTGCTGGGGAGGAAGAAAACTTTTCTCTGCCCTTCTAGGTTCTTCTGTCTGGTCTAAGAATTAAATTGACATAAGACACATTAACAGGAGAAAATCAAATTTAATTTTGTACATATGGGAACCCCACATACGTGAGAGGTTCCAGGACAGAAATGTAAAATGAAGCATATATGCCATCCTGAGCTAAGGAATAGAATAGGGGCCTGGAGCTTCTAAGGAAGGGAGGGTTATTCACAGGATGATAAGAAGAGCAGATGTTTAGTAATTAGATGTTTGCCCTGCCATTTAGGGGGGGCCACTTATATAAAATTTATCTTCAGTGATAAATCTTTTCTGGGAAAAATTCCCAATTTAAATTCTTCTGGCTGGTTAAAGATGGGGTTTGTCTTGAACTCACAGGATCTCAATTGCCTTTAGCTCAAAATAATCCTCATGTAAAGTGATGCATACTGGGGAGGCTTGTTCTGAACCCTCACAGTACCAGGTTGTATTCATGTCCTGTTGAAACCATGTAACTCAGATTGGGACTTGGATCCATGGTCTTTTAATTGAGATCACACACCTGGTCTCAGAACTTAATGAAGCTCAGTTTCTTGATGTCTCATCGCAGAAAGTATTCAGTGAGACAAGGTGATAGGTAAGAAGTGGATTTATTTAGAGAGAAACACACTCCATAGACAGAGTGTGGGCCATCTCAGAGGGTGAGAGTGGCACCAGCGTATGGGGTTGTCAGTTTTTATGGGGGTGGGTAGGTTCATGGACTAATGAATGGGAGGCATATTCCAGCTATTTTGGGGAAGTGGTAGGGATTTCCAGGAATTGGGCCACTGCCCACTTTTTGACCTTTATGATAGGCCTTGGAACTGTGCGTGTGTCATTTAGCTTGCTGATGTGTTACAATGAGCATATACTAAGGCTCAAGGTCTAGTGGAAGTCAACTCGTCCCCCATCTTGGACCTATTTGGTTCTAATCAGTTTATGTCATGTCCTCAGGCTATGTCATTCTTTCAAAGATTGTGCCCTGACCCCTTTCCTCCGGTTTCACTGTTCCAGCATTTAATATATGGTTATTTTGTTTTATTCAATATTTCAATGTTTCAATACCAACAGCATTATATAGTAGATGAAGAGGTTCACTCCTTTCTCATTCAAGAGTAACTCAGCTCTTTTAGCCAAGAGAAAGGAGTGACTTAAAGCTATAATTTCTCTCCAGCTCAGCATTATTTGCTGCCCCCTGTTGTGTTAACTTCAAAATAGCCCAAAATAGTGCTTTAGCGATTGGTTAGGTACAGTCTCTCCCAAATTCCCAAAGTAGCATTCTTGCTGACTCCTTTAGTATTGGCTCCAAGAGCTGCAGTTTTTAAAAAACTGAAATATAACTCACATACTAAAATATCCACCCTTTTAAAGTGTGCAAGTTGGTGGTTTTTAGTATATTCACAGAGTAGTGTACTTGTGGCAACTGTTAAATTCCTGATATTTATCACCCATGCCCATTAGCAGTCACTCTTCATCCCCTCCAGGCTTTCGAAGCAATAGTCTACTTTCTGTATCTATGGGTTTGCTTATTCTGAACACTTCACATAAAAAGAATCATGCAGTATGTGGCATTTTTTGTCTGCTTCCTTCACTTAGCATAATGTTTTAAAGGTTCATCCATGTTGTAGCATGAATCATTCTTTTTTTTTTTCTTTTGGCATAATAGTATTCTATTGTATGGATATGTTGCATTTTATTTGTCCCTTCATCAGTTGATGGACATTTGTGTTATTTCACTTTCTGGCTTTTATGAATATTACTGCTATGAACATTCAACTACTAGTTTGTGTATGGACATATGTTTTCAATTCTCTTGGATATATATGTAGGATGAGAATTTCTGGGCCATATGGTAACTTTATGTTTAACATTTTGAGGAACTGCCAAACTGTTTTCAAAAGTGGCTGTACTATTTCACTTTCTGACCAGCAACGTATGAGAGTTTTATATTTCTCCAACTCATGGCTGACACTTGTTATAGTTTGTCCCTTTGATTATAAATATCCTAGTATTTGTGAAGTAGTATCTCACTGTGATTTTGATTTGTAATAACCTCATGACTAATGATGCTGAATATGTTTATCATCCATTTGTACGTCTTCTTTGAAAAAAATTCTACTGAAATACTTTGTCCATTTTTTAATAGAGTTACTGGACTTTTTACTGTTGCGTTCTAATAGTTTTTATATATTCTGGGTACTAGTTCCTAATCAGATGTATGACTTGCAGATATTTTCTCCCATTCTATGAGTTTCATTCTATGAATTTCTTCATTTTGTTCTCTGAAGCACCAAAGTTTTAAAATTCAGTGAGGCCAATTTTATCTGTTTTTTTCTTTGGTTGCTTTTGGTGTCATATCTAAGAATGAATTGCTTGATCCAGGGTTACAAACTTTTTATGCTAAGGTTTTCTTCTAAGAGTTTTATACTTTTAACTCTTAAATTTAGATCTTTGATCCATTTTTAGCTACTTTTTTATGTGCTGTGATGATCACTTTTTTTCTTTTTCATGTGGATATCTAGTTGTCTTCAGCACTATAAGTTGTAAAACTTCTTCTTTCCTCATTGAATTGAACTTATTCTTTCCTCATTTCCTCATTGGCACTCTTGTCAAAATTTAATTGACCACAAATGTATGGGATAATTGTACTCACAAGTCTATTCCATTGATCTATATGTCTATTCCTATACTAGTACCACATGGCCTTGATTACTATAGACTTACAGAAAGTGTTGAAATTGGGAAGCATGAGTTTCCAAACTGTGTTCTTCTTTCTCAAGGTTGTTTTGTTTACTCTGAGTCCCTTGCATTTTCATATGAATTTTAAGATTTTGACAGGATTTTGTTGAATCTATAGATGAATTTGGGTAATATTGCCATTTTAACAAGTCTTCCAATCTATTAACATGGGATATTGCTTCATTTATTTAAATCTTCTTTAATTTCTCCCAATGGTATTTTATAGTTTTCACTGTTCAAGTCTTGAACTTCTTTTCTTAAATTTATACCTAAGTATTTTATTATTTTTGATACTAGTATCAGTAGAATTTCTTTCTCATTATTCGTGCATAGAAATATAATTAATTTTTGCCCGATGATCTGGTATCCTGCAAGCTTGCTGAACTTCTTTGTTAGCTTTAGTAGTTTTTGTGGATTCCTTGGGATTTTCGATATATAAGATTATGGTACTTGCAAGTATAGATGGAATTACTTACTTCTTTCCAATATGGATGCTTTTTTTCTCCTTGTCAAGTTTCCCAGGCTAGAACATTCAGTACAATGTATACTATTGTATACAATTTTTGTGTTTTCTAAATTCCGTTCATACTAATGGTACAGTGTATGATTAATCTGGTAAAACTAGTTCTACTTTTAATTTCTTTATTAGTAAAATGTAAACCCATATTCTGATCCAGGGAACAATATTTCATTCAAAAGTTGTAAGCCTACTCCGAAAGCTCTACAACTGGGGAAAACTCTAAAAAAACTTCATGTGACACTAAAAGATTCAGAGCTGTTCAGCAGATGCTGAAGATGGGTAAGAAAATGCAAAACAAATTAACCTACAAAACAAACTGACTTATAAATTGTTCTCCTGCAAGTTAAACCAATAACTATATTCAGCTTTAAGTGTGCTTAATATAATGACTTGTCATTGAAATAGACTAGTTCCTCAGTTACCTGAACCTTTCAGCCAAGTCTCTTACATTTTGATGAACAGTAAAGAGGATGACTGCACCAAGGACTTCCACAGTCATATTACTGACTTGTCATTACTGTAAGAAATTAAAGCATGTAGGCCAGTTACCATGGCTGCCTCACTAGTATTTTAAAAGCAGCTAATGCTGGTCTCTAGTAATCACATGCTTGTTGTGAGAATGGAATATGAGATTCATATATTCTTTTTTAAGGGCCAGAAATTACCTGGGCATATAGAGCTACAGGAGACAAGAAGACGGGTGAAGAGAACAGGGGATGCAGGGCAGAGGTGTGGGCTTTCAGTGGGATTAGGACAGGTACCATTTGAGCAGCTCAGAGTTGCCACAAGGTCCTCTTTGCCACACTTGGTACTTCAGGACCTGGAGCCTTCTACGCATACCCAATATATATGTATTGAATTTCATAATGTACTGGCTGCCAGCCAAGGCATAATTAGCTGATTAATTTTGGGATTTTGTTTGATTCTGTGAAGATACCTTGAAGTTGTCTGCCTTTTGCAGCTTTAGAGCTCTCTTGGCAAATGTGAGTTGTAGGTCTTTTTTTTTTTTTTTTTGCGGTACTTGGGCCTCTCACTGTTGTGGCCTCTCCCATTGCGGAGCACAGGCCGGACGCGCAGGCTCAGTGGCCATGGCTCACGGGCCCAGCCGCTCCGCGGCTATGAGGGATCCTCCCGGACCGGGGCATGAACCCGTATCCCCTGCATCGGCAGGCGGACCCTCAACCACTGCGCCACCAGGGAAGCCCCGATTGTATGTCTTTAACTAAGACAACTTCCAGTATGACATGCTCACCTGAAAACCTTAATTTCAGTATAGGGTATTGTTTAAAAATCATAGTTCAAAGATTACTTCTGCAGGTAGCCAATCTTCGAATATTCAGGTAGTATTACAGATGAAAATTATAACCCTGCATTTAGGGAACTGTTTGAAAAAATGTGGTTATAAACAGGACTTTCTTTTCAGTGATCACATTCTGAATATTGTTTATTGATTTGCAGTGGCTGCTAATATTTAGAGAGACTTTTACTGCTTATACTGAGACCATTTTATTTATTTATTTTATTTTTAACATCTTTATTGGAGTATAATTCCTTTACAATGGTGTGTTAGTTTCTGCTTTATAACAGAGTGTATCAGCTATACATATACATATATCACCATCTCTCTTCCCTCTTGTGTCTCTCTCCATCCCACCCCTCTAGGTGGTCACAAAGCACCGAGCTGATCTCCCTGTGCTATGTGGCTGCGTCCCACTAGCTATCTATTTTACATTTGGTAGTATATATAAGTCCATGCTACTCTCTCACTTCGTTCCAACTTACCCTTCCCCCTCCCCAAGTCCATTCTCTGGTAGGTCTGTGTCCTCAAGTCCATTCTCTAGTAGGTCTGTGTCTTTATTCCTGTCCTGCCCCTAGGTTCTTCATGACCTTTTTTTTTTTTTTAGATTCCATATATATGTGTTAGCATATGGTATTTTTCTCTTTCTAACTTACTTCACTCTTTATGACAGTCTCTAGATTCATCCACGTGTCTACAAATGACCCAATTTCGTTCCTTTTTATGGCTGAGTAATATTCTACTGTACATTTGTACCATATCTCTTTATTGATTCATCTGTTGATGTGCATTTAGGATGCTTCCATGACTGGCTATTGTAAATAGTGCTGCAATGAACATTGGGGTGCATGTTTCTTCCTGAATTATGGTTTTCTCTGGGTATATGCCCAGTAGTGGGATTACTGGGTCATATGGTAGTTCTATTTGTAGTTTTTTAAGGAACCTCCATACTGTTCTTCATAGTGGCTGTATCACTTTACATTCCCACCAACAGTGAAAGAGGGTTCCCTTTTCTCCACACCCTCTCCAGCATTTACTGTTTGTGGATTTTTTGATGATTGCAATTCTGACTGGTGTGAGATGACATCTCATTGTAGTATTGATTTGCATTTCTCTAATGATTAATGATGTTGAGCCTTGTTTCATGTGTTTGTTGGCAATCTGTATATCTTCTTTGGAGAAATATCTATTTAGGTCTTCTGCCCATTTTTGGATGGGGTTGTTTGTTTTTTTTTTTTTTTTTTTTTGCGGTACGCGGGCCTCTCACCGCTGTGGCCTCTCCCGTTGCGGAGCCTGGACGCGCAGGCTCAGCGGTCATGGCTCACAGGCGCAGCCGCTCCGCAGCATGTGGGATCTTCCCGGACCGGGGCACGAACCCGCGTCCCCTGCATTGGCAGGCGGACTCTCAACCACTGCGCCACCAGGGAAGCCCATATATATATATATATATATATATATATATATATTTTTTTTTTTTTTTTTTTTTTTTTTTTTTTTTTGCGGTTCGCGGGCCTCTCACTGCTGTGGCCTCTCCCGTTGCGGAGCACAGGCTCCGGGCACGCAGGCCTAGCAGCCATGGCTCATGGGCCCAGCCACTCCACGGCATGTGGGATCTTCCCGGACTGGGGCACGAACCTGTGTCCCCTGCATCGGCAGGCGGACTCTCAACCACTGCGCCACCAGGGAAGCCCTGTTTTTTTGATATTGAGCTGCATGAGCTGCTTGTAAATTTTGGAGATTAATCCTTTGTCAGTTGCTTCATTTGCAAATATTTTCTGCCATTCGGAGGGTTGTCTTTTGGTCTTGTTTATGGTTCCCTTTGTTGTGCAAAAGCTTTGAAGTTTCATTAGGTCCCATTTGTTTATTTTTGTTTTTATTTCCATTTCTCTAGGAGGTGGGTCAAAAAGGATCTTGCTGTGATTTATGTCAGAGAGTGTTCTGCCTATGTTTTCCTCTAAGAGTTTTATAGTGCCTGGCCTTACATTTAGGTCTTTAATCTATTTGGAGTTTATTTTTCTATATGGTGTTAGGGAGTGTTCTCATTTCATTCTTTTACATGAAGCTGTTTAATTTTCCCAGCACCATTTATTGAAGAGGCTGTCATTTCTCCATTGCATATTCTTGCCTCCTTAATCAAAGATAAGATGACCATATGTATGTGGGTTTATCTCTGGGCTTTCTATCCTGTTCCATTGATCTATATTTCTGTTTTTGTGCCAGTACCATACTGTCTTGATTACTGTAGCTTTGTAGTATAGTCTGAAGTCAGGGAGCCTGATTCCTCCAGCTCCGTTTTTCTTCCTCAATATTGCTTTGGCTATTTGGGGTCTGTTGTGCTCCCATACAAGTTGTGAAATTTTTTGTTCTAGTTCTGTGAAAAAGGCCAGTGGTAGTTTGATAGGGATTGCATTGAAACTGTAGATTGCCTTGGGTAGTATAGTCATTTTCACAATGTTGATTCTTCCAATCCAAGAACATGGTATATCTCTCCATCTATTTGTATCATCTTTAATTTCTTTCATCAGTGTCTTATAGTTCTCTGCATACAGGTCTTTTGTCTCCTTAGGTAGGTTTATTCCTAGGTATTTTATTCTTTTTGTTGCAGTGGTAAATGGGAGTGTTTCCTTAATTTCACCTTCAGATTTTTCATCATTAGTGTATAGGAATGCAAGAGATTTCTGTGCATTAATTGTGTATACTGCTACTTTACCAAATTCATTGATTAGCTCTAGTAGTTTTCTGGTAGCATCTTTAGGATTCTCTATGTATAGTATCATGTCATCTGCAAAGAGTGACAGCTTTATTTCTTGTTTTCCAATTTGTATTCCTTTTATTTCTTTTTCTTTTATGTTTGCTGTGGCTAAAACTTCCAGAACTATGTTGAATAATAGTGGTGAGTGGACATCCTTGTCTTATTCCTGATCTTAGTGGAAATGGTTTCAGTTTCTCACCATTGAGGACGATATTGGCTGTGGGTTTGTCGTATATTGCCTTTATTATGCTCAGGTAAGTTCCCTCTATGCCTACTTTCTGGAGGGTTTTTATCATAAATCAGTGTTGAATTTTGTCAGAAGCTTTTTCTGCCTCTATTGAGATGCTCATATGGTTTTTCTCCTTCAATTTGTTAATATGGTGTATCACATTGCTTGATTTGCATATATTGAAGAATCATTGCATTCTTGGGATAAACCACACTTGATCATGGTGTATGATCCTTTTAATGTGCTGTTGGATTCTCTTTGCTAGTATTTTGTTGAGGATTTTTGCATCTATGTTCATCAGTGATATTGGTCTGTAGTTTTCTTTTTTTGTGACATCTTTGTCTGGTTTTGGTATCAGGGTGATGGTGGCCTTGTAGAATGAGTTTGGGAGTGTTCCTCCCTCTGCTGTATTTTGGAAGAGTTTGAGAAGGATAGGTTAGCTCTTCTCTAAATGTTTGATAGAATTCGCCTGTGAAGCCATCTGGTCCTGGGCTTTTGTTTGTTGGAAGATTTTTAATCACAGTTTCAATTTCATTACTTGTGATTGGTCTGTCCATAATTTCTGTTTCTTCCTGGTTCAGTCTTGGAAGGTTATCCCTGTCTAAAAGTTTGTCCATTTCTTCCAGGTTATCCATTTTATTGGCATAGAGTTGCTTGTAGTAATCTCTCATGATCTTTTGTATTTCTGTAGTGTCAGTTGTTACTGGTGGCTCTCTGTATTTCTCTTATTTACATGTTTCCTCCCACTCCAAGGTATTTGCAAGTATGTCTTCTATGCCTGGAGCTCTCCATACCCTGCCCCAGTTTAACTCTTAACCATCTTTCAGATCTTGACCAATTTTTTAATTTCTCAAAAAAGTACTGTCTCATCTCCTTCAGAGTTCAAATTACTCAAAGTAGGCTCTCATTTCAAAGCACCATATTCCTAAATCACCTGCTTCATGATTATCATAGTTGTGATTATTTGATTAGAATTTATATTTACTATTGGACTATAAGCTTATTTGTTTAATAAATGCATGAATACATGTATGAACCTAGTTTACACATTTCATAGATCAGTGCTGGTAGGAACACATTATGTTTCTTTTACTCAATAAATTAGTAAAACCATTCCCATTTTATTTATATATGTCATTATATATACATGACAAGTGAACTGAACTTTTCCATATTTATACCCAGTTCTAAAATTCCTTGCTGTTATATGAGCATCCATAAGTGTTAACCTATATAATTTTTTTAAATGTGCTAAAACTAAACTGTGGATTCATTTGGAAGTTATTTGGACTATGGACAGTAAGCTTAACTCTCCTGACCTAAATTATAAAGATTTTCACATCAGCATATGAATGTCTAATATCTCTCATGTGTTTCAGAATCATATTCCCCAAATATTACTAAATGTCATCTATTGATATCCCACAGATGTTTTAAATTCTATAATTTCCAAACCCAATATTGTATTTCTTTTACTCCTCCCAATATTTATCGCTTCTTTTCATTTCACTTCTTTACATCCTCACTGCTATTGCTGCAGAGTTGTCCTTTTCCATTTTACCTGATCTATTCTAAAAACCTTGCAACAGATGATTTCTGAGCTTTTTTCCCTCTACCGCATTACTACTGGAAGATATAACATGCTCCCATCTATAACAGTGGGTCATTAAAGCAATAATTTACAATAAAGGATGTCTCACTGGGATAGAAAAGGAATACACCAGAACACCCTCACATATAGCTTGTAAAAGTCCCACTTTGATATTCAGAAATATCTCCTATTATGTGCAAGGAACAAAGAACTCAACATGCAATAACTTAAATAGGAGTTTTCATTTTGTTTTTAACGTGAGAATCCTGGAGGAAGGCTGCTGTAGACCACTCAAGAACATCAGCTCTCAGCAATTTTCTTGGAAGTTATGGACACAAAGTTGTTAGGCCATTTCAGGAATCACCTCCTTATTCAAGGCAGAAAGAATTGGTGAAAGGAAGCACAAACAGAATGTCCCTTTAATGATGAAAGCCCTCCTAGAAGTCTTGCACAGACTAACGTTTACATGTTACTGGCCTGGCCTCTCACAGGCCTACCGCTCATTGCTGGAGAAACAAGTTAAGTGGGTATTATTTTTATTATCTACTATAGTGGAGTTAGGAAAAAAGAAAGTGATTGGAAATAAGAACTGAGCTGGCCAATTCCTGGTGTCTGTCACGTCACTCTAGGGAAATGTGTCCCTTCGATGTTGATAATTGCTGAAGGATGGTCCTCATTCTACTCTTTCTACTTACCAATTCATTTTTCTCACTGCCCCCAAAGTGTCCTTTCTTTAAAATAATGTGATCATGCACAATCTTACCTAAAATCTTTAGTGGAGCCTTATTTTCAACACAGCAACAATCTAGAACACCATGGTTTAATGGTATAGTGATGTGATGTATTAGGCTCAGATGGGTATCATGAAAATTTTTGTGAATGATTTACTTCACTAAATCAACTTGTGGAGAATGAAAGTTGTAGTAATCCCACATTTTCATTTGCTTATTTTTGTATATGATTTATTATGTTACATGGTAAAGGACCAGCATAGACAGAGTGCAAGGAATTACAATAACTTGGCTCTGCCCATGGCATTGAATCTTGTATTGTAAATATCATCTGTCATATGTGCTACAGAGAAACATGAGTTGAAAACTGCTAGCTTGCAAGAAAAGGTCCAAAAAGTTTCATGTGAACCAAAAAATTCTTTGTGATCTAAGCCTTACCAATCTTTTCAATAACCCCACTCCTGCAATCCCTAGGCTTTTTACTTTCACAATGCACTTTGGTCATTGAGGCCTTGTTTTCTCTTTCAATACATTTTTTTTCCCTTCTGTGTCATGGCATTTCCATAACCTTGTCTAGTCATTTTTAAGAATGACTCTGAGTCATTCTTAAAAATGACTCTGAGTCATTCTTAAAAACTCAAGTTAAATGTAATTTCATTCACAAACTCTTGACCTCTCAAGTCATAGGTAAATTCTTCTTTTCCTGTCCCTCCCAGGATACCTTATTCATATTGCTGTAAAAGGTTCCAATTGCATTATTTTATGCTTCTCCTCTTTTGACTGTGAAACCTTATAACAGTTACAAACTATTCTATTAATCTGTATATTTTTAACCACTAACATTTTCTGGCACGTAACAAGCACTTAATCATTTATTCATCCAGGAAACATTTATTAAGTCAAAATAGGAAATCTTCATTTTGAAAAACCATTTTATTATGATTATAAATTAGGGATTAACCCTTTAAAATTAAATTTTAGTTGTTGCCAAAATCTAGATAAGCTAATAATATGGCTTGATTTAAGAGAGCAACACAAACAGTATAGTTCCCAAATTGTTTCTCTGTTCAAGATACTGTAAAAATAACTTCTGCTGAATCATTTGTTGACCTAAGTAATACTGCTGCTTGGGATCTTCATAATATCCAAGCTATTAATCGAAAAAAATCTTGGCTGTGATTTTGTTACAAATGAACTATTAGTACATGTTGTGATAATTAAAATCATAAACTCTCTTGATTATATTCTTAAGGTTAGAAATGGTTGTGGTATCCTTTTCTCCCCCATTTATTCACTATCACTAATTCAGTCAAGATGTATTTTATTTAATCATTTCAATGCACTAAATTCTTGGTACTCAATATGTGGTCCTTAGAACAGCAGACAAGCATGCATTTGCTTGGAGCTTGTGAGCAATGCAGAAATTGAGACCTTATCATAGACCAACTGAATCAGAATGTGCATTATAACAAGAACTCAGAGTTCTTTCAGCTGTAAGATGAAAAAGGTCTGAAGATCTAATGTATAACCCTGTGAGTAGTGTTTTTCCCTTCTTTTTGAGCTTTTTCCTTCTTTTCTTCTTTTGCTGTCTTCCTTTGTGTTTCACTGATTTTTTTTTTTGTAGTGACATGTTGATTCCTTTCTCATTTTCTTTCTTTATAGGTTTTTTCTTATGTTTATCGTGGTGTTTACATAAAACACCTTTTGGTATAATAATCTAGTTTAAGGTGATAAAAATTTAAATCTCTTACATTAACTCTATACTTTTACTTCCCACCTCCCAACCCACATACACACTATGTATTTAATGCTATCAATTACATTTTTAATATTCTTATTATTAACATATATGTATAGTTAGTTTTATATTTCTGTCTTTTAACTTCTATAACAATTAAAAGAGAATTACACACCATTATTAAAGAAGTACAGTATTCTGTATCTGTTTATAAATTTATCTTTACCAGTGAGCTTTATATTTTCATTTGCTTCTGTGCTGCTATATAGTGTCTTTTGTTTCAACTTGAAGAACCTCTTTAGCAATTCATATAAGACAAATCTACTAGTATGAACTCCCTCAGCTTTTGTTTGCCTGGAAAAATCTTTTTTTCTTCATTTCTGAAGCATAGTTTTGCCAGAATAATTTTCTTGGCAGGTAGTATTTTTCTTTCAGCACTTTGAATATATCATCTCATTCCTTTTTGCTGAGAAATCCAGTTATACTCTTAAGAGGGTTCCCTTGTATTTGATGTCACTTTTCTCTTGTTACTTTGAAAAATTCTTTTTGTCTCTGACTTTTGATATTTTGATAATTTGATTGTAATATGTCTTAGTGTGAACTTCTTTGGATTGCTCTTATGTGGTTATACAGGGCTTCTTGAATCTGGATGTCCATTTCCTTCTCCAAATTTGGCAAGTTTTCAGCCTTTTTTTTAAAAAATAAGCTTTCTGCCCTTTTCTCTCTCTCTCCCTCTCTCTCTCTCTCTCCTCTCCTCTCCTCTCCTCTCATTCTAGGATTATAAAGTGTGTATTGGCATGCTTAATGATGTCCCATAAGTCCTTGGGACTTTTTCTTTACTCTTTTTCTTTCTTTTTTCTCTTTTTTATTTTTTTCTTTTATTTCATTTCTTTACTCTTTTTCTTTTCCTTTTTTTTTGTCTCTCTGACTAAAAAACTTCAAATGAATAGTATTAAAGTCCACTGATTCTTCTGCTTTATCAGGTTTGTTGCTAAACCTCTCAAGTGAATTTTTCAATTCAGAAATTGTATTTTTCAGCTCCAGAATTTCTGTTTGGTCCTTTTTAAACATTTTATATTTCTCTATTGAAATTGCTCAAGTATCATTTTCCTGAGCTTGTTGAGCCTCTTTATGAGTCATTAAAAAAAAAAAAGTAATTCACATACTTCCTTTTCTTTAGGGTCAGCTTCCAGATTTATTTTGTTCCTTTTATTGGGCCATTTCCCCCTATTTCTTCATGTTCTTTGTAACGTTTTATTATTGGTATCCTCATATGTGAAAGGAAAAAAAAACCTCTTCATATTTATTGACTGATTTCAAATAGGGAAAGACATTTGCCAATCACCCCAGCCACAAATTCTGGGTATCTTTCAAAACTGTTATGTGGTGTGCTTTCTCTAGACTTGTGTACATAGCTTCTTAACTAGAGAGATTTTGCAGTTTTGTTTTTTTTTTCTTTTAAGGAGCTCATAATCTCTTACTTCTTCTGTTATCTGCCTGCTGTATCGGGGGTCATCTAAAGAAGAAATATGTTGGCCAGCTATTTCTCAGCAGTCTCTAGGTATCTAGGGTATGGCAAGTCTCAGCCATGCTCAGAGACAGGCTAGACAAAAAATAGTCCCTCAAGCAGATCGCTGAAAAGCCAGAATGTTGGACACGTGCTCCACTTTTCTCTTTACCCACTGAGGGAGAAGTTCCAAGCTATATTAGCCTCTGTTTTCTCTGTTTTAGATCTTCTACAGTAAGATGTCCAACTTGGTTTTGTTCTCAGTGGTCCTCAGGCATCAAGAATATGCTGGGTTCTATCAGAGCTTCAAGACAGAAGCCAATCCCTTAAGCAGTAACTCAAAAAGCTGGAACATGGGACATAAGTTTCAGTCTTCTCTTCCCCACCCTGAAGGAAAGGCCACTGAGCTATATCAGCCTTTATCTGCTGTACCATGAGTCCTCTGGAGCAACAGAATGCCACCCATCTCCTTTTGTTCTCAGTGGCCCCCAGGCATCTAGATTATGCTGGGTCCCTTCAGTGTTCTGAGACAAGTGAGACAGAAACCAGTCTCACAAGTAGCCTCCACCCCTGAAAACTGTATGGTCCAGGTCTCTCTTTCTTTCCTCAGGGAGAAGCCAGGAGCTGGGAGATTCCTCCTGGTCAGGGGCTTCTGTGTTGAGGGGAGGAAATTTGGTGAAAAGATTCAATAAATTTTCCTTCTAGCTTCAATGCAGCTTATTTCACACTCACCTGGGATGCAGCCATCTCTTAACTAGCTTCTAGATTTATCACTCAAGGGATTGTTCCAGTATTGTTATTAAATCAGTGTTTACATAGGAACAAGGAGGTTCTGAGGCTTCTTACTCTGTCATCTTGTTGCCATAACCCTGGAATGGAGAGTTTGCACTAACAATCTAAAATGTTTATATTCTTATCTGGCATTATATTTATATCTAACTATCTAAATATTGTATTACTTTTCCCTCACTTCCAAAAAAGAAGAGATGGCTTTAAAAATGCACACGTCACCACAATATAAGTTAGTCTTGCTTCTAGTTTAAAAACACATTATGCCAATTACAAGCAAATTAACTTTCTAGGTAACAAAAACAGTACTTCAGAAGGTATCCAGTTATTTTCGATACTAACGCTGAAAAAGACTCCAACAGAACTGTATCTTGTATGATGAAGTGAACCATGTCAACAATATTTGTAAAGTAAATATAATATGGAGTTTCACATGGGATTTCTTTAAATGTTTACCTACAGAGATCAGAATCATAGCTTCCGAATACAACCTTACACCATATTCTTTAAGCTACTTTGCTCATATCTCCAAAGGAGTTTTAAAATAACAATTAACTTGTACATTTTTAAGTTGATACATAAAAATGTTTGTGATCATTTTCAGTAGTTAAAAGGATATAATTTCCAGAAGTTTCAAATATTTACATTAAAAAAAGTGGCTACATCCTTCCTTTAAATGTATCCTTTGGAATATAAATATTCTAGAAATTTGATATTTTCATCATCAACTTAAAAATATGAAGACAAACTCTTTATTAACAGTTGGAAATATTATATCATTCCTCATCCTCCTAGAAATTGTGTTTTCATTCACTCTTCTCTCAAAATTTTATTCTAAAATATAGGCATATTTTATACTTGAAAGCTTTATTATCACTTTAACATACTTCTCTAAAAAAAGTATAAACATTCATAGTAGTCTTTAAATTTCTCTCCTTCTTAGGCTGCAAGGGTTAATTTTCTTCTACTTTTTCACCATAAAATTATTGCTACACTATAAGTGATCAAAATATTTATATTAGTAGTGTTTTTGATAATTATAAATAAAAGGAAAATCTTAGTAAAAATGCATTTATTAAGAAATGGAAAAGGGTTATTTTTTCATTTATTTCATAAATTAGTCCATGTTTGCTTCATACTTGAATGAGCAGGATTCACCAATTTTTTTCTTTTTCTTAAATGTAAACATGGAGAAAACTTGTTTAGATAATAAGTATATGTCATTAGTGGTAAGATATTTTTATAACACTGTGACTAAATTTTAAAAATTCCTACAAAATTATATACCAAAATTCTCATTGGGATTATTTACCAAAAATTAATTAAGATGATCTATAAGTGAAGAATTCTACTAGGTTTTCCTTCACATTTTTTGTAAGTAAATGATCAGAAATCAACAGAGCACAAAAAGCTGTAATACTCAATTACTGAAGTAATTTAGCTTTTCTGCCTAACACTTTCCCCTCTGAAGGTGTCCCAAGGGTTTTTGCATCATGAGCATTTCTCCACAGTAAGATTAGCATGAGGCATAGGATTCCTCTCTTTTGTAAATAGTTGCAAATATTACTATAAAGTAAGAATGGGAAAGGAGAACCTTATGGACTGGCAATTCCCAGATCAGGATACATGTCTCCATGGAAATTCAGTCCAACTCCATATGAAAATGGGCCAAGAGAAAACTAATGGGCAGTTTCTAAAATCTCCCCAGAAACTGTCCTATTGCATGGAAAGATGGGAGTCTTTAACACAGCACGTTTCTATGCTGCTTTTAGCTTGGACATTCTATAATATGGGGACTCTACCTAGGTCATTAAAAAATAACTTCTACAAAGTACACATAAAATGTCTCTCTTCAAACATGTAATTTGGTGTGGAATTCTGCCAAAAAAAAAAAAACCTGATTACAAAATATTTGCTAAGTATCCGAATTTGTTCACATTTTAATAGCCTTTTAAACTTTATACCAGAGGACTTCTAACAGAAATGTTGATTTAAATTTTAGGGTAATTGACCTTGAATTATTCTTTCTAGTAGGGCTTAGAGAATAGAGCCATTTAACTTTTAAGGTAGCTTGTATTTTGTGACAATGAAACCATGGCCACGTATGGGAAATCAAATGTCTTTCTTCTTCTCTATAGGTGCAGAGGATTGAATCCAGCTTATATGAAATTTAGTTATTTAGGTATTTCATATAAATTTAGTTATATATTTATCAACAAGCATATATCAAAGATCTACTATTTTATGGACATAACTCTTGGCATGGGGATAGAGTTGTGAATGAATCGAAGTCACTGTCTAAAAGTGACTTACACTTTAGTGGAGAAGACAGACAATAGAAAAACAGAGATGAACAATATAATGATAGGTAGTGACAAGTGCAATAAGAACAAAGAACAAAGTAAGGGGATAGAGGAATGAATAAAGAGGGTCTGTTTTATGTGGGGTGGTCAGGGATGGCCTCTCTGTGGAGGTGACAATTTAGACAATAGTGCTGAAGTTGAGAAACCAGGTGCTGAAGCAAATTTAAAGACGATTACTTTAGGCCTTGAATTCCATACACTAGTCATACCTATTAATATTTGCACATCGAGAAATGCTGCTTTAGGCTAATCATCCATCCTGATGAAATACTATTCCCCTAAGAGGAGACACAATGCAATTATTTAAATTTTATCTTAATAAATTACCATCATCTTGCACACCTATATGTGAGATCACATTTAGATGTCCTTAATTGAAGTTCTGGCTGTTTTCTAACTCATTTATGACCTCATTTCAGTAGTTGCCAAAGTATTATGGATGCTGGGACAAGGGGATTAACTCACCTTCATGCCAGTGTACTTTGTTACTTACTTAAACTGAGCACAAAAGCATCTCACATAAATGATGTTTTTGGCTACTTTAATTTTCAAGCTATAAAGTAACAGCTTTACTTAATGAATGACCTGCCTGAGTGCATAAGATATGAAGTCATTAAAATAGGTTTTAAAAAGGTGGATGGAGGACACAAATCTATTCTAATTGATTTGTCTAGAGAACTTTCCCACTGACCCTTCCTCCCGAGATGGTATTAAGGTGAAGGTCCCGCATGAACATCAATAACCAGGGGCCAATACTGACCTCATAAAGGTTAATCCATCACAGAATCCTGTTCATGGAGTCAAAAGACAAGAGAACATCAATAAAAGATTCAAAACAGTTTATTTTGTCTCTAATATATTTTACTGCAAGTTGATAGAAGGTGCAGTAGTGGCCAATAGTCAAATAATCATGCATACAATTAATCTTCTCCTAAGGAGAATTGTGACTTTACAAGCACAGATTTGCAACTGATCAAAAAGGAAAGAGGGAAGACATTAGAGAGCAAGCCCTTTATATGCCAATAACTTTATAAACTAATTGTACTTTTTATTAAAAATAAATGTGCTGACAACATAAAATTCCCTTTCCTTCCCTCTGCCTATTGTTTACTGACAACATAGCTACACTTTATACCTCACAGAGTGTTTGCATTTTCCTGAGTCACTAAGTTAGTTTATCACTCAGTGAATATATTTTATTGAGGGTTTACCAATTTCCAGTTGCTGTTGTAGGGGTTGAGGATACATTATTGGACAAGAGACTGAGACCCTGATTTTAATGTAGCATTAAAAAGAAGGAGACAAACTCTTAGTACTAATATAATAGAGAGTGGCAGTTGGGGTAGGGAATTCTACTTTAGTCTCGTATTCAAGAACGGCCTCATGAAAGAGGACCTGAGGTAAGAACAGGGGCTAGTAGTGTAAATGTGGGGAAGAGCTTTTTAAGCAAAAGGAACAGGAAAGGTGAAGGTTATCAGATGGGAAAGAGCGTAAGTGTTAATAAGCCTGTGTGAATGGAGGATGGGGAATGAGAAGAAGAGAAAAATAGAAGTCTACGAAGCAGACCGAGTCTGTATCACGTACAGTCTTGCAGCCCATAGTAAGGAGTTTATTGTGGTAGAACTGGGAAACATTGATTGGTTTTAAACATTTGCATAATATGATCTGATTTATGATTTAGAAAATCACTAGAGATAGCTGCTACAATTGGGTTATTGTAAATCAAGTATGCATTAGAGGGAAATCTGTTGCAGTAGTCCAGGAAAGAGATAATAGCTGGAACTAGAATTACAGTTGAGATGGCAAGAACAGATTGGACTCAGGATGAATATTACTGGTAGAGTAGACAGTACTTAACTGTTCTGGAAAATATCAGGTGTGAAAAAGTAAAGAAATGAGAAGATAACTACCAATTTTTTGCCTTGAGCAATTAACTGGATGGATAGTAGCAACTAACTGGCTGATAAAAGTGGTGCCATTTCTGAGAAGGAAAAGTTTGGACAGTGGAGACAAGATGGAATAAACTGTCCTGTTTCAGCTATGTTAAGTCAATAAGAGTGTTTGTACTATGGTCTGTGACAACAAGACCTGAAGTAGTGAAAATGGAGAAACAGAAGGATACTTTCTGCCATTAGCATCCTACTGATGATGGGAAAACACTGAGAGTCATATAATGGCAGCTACGTTTGTCCTCTTCTGTTTTTGTCTACCTGAAAGCCTCTTTGTGTTAAGTCCTGTGATGAAATGCCTCTGATTTTTGCTATTTTTGAGGCCCTTTACCTCAATTTTTTATATACAGAAATAACGACAATTGTGTTTTTTCTTTTTATTGAAATATACTGAAATATAGTTGATGTACAATAATAGTTTCAGGTGTACACATGGTGATTTTTATTGATTATACTACATTTAAAGTTATTAAAAACAATGCCTATGTTCCTTGTTATGTACAATATATCCTTGTTGTTTATTTACTTTATATGTAGGAGTTTGTATCTCTTAATCCTCTACCCCATCTTGTCCCTCCCCCTTCCCTCTCCCCACTGGTAACCATTAGTTTACTTCTATATCTGTGAGTCTGTTTCTGTTTTGTTATATAAATTCATTTTTAATTTTTTTATATTCCATGCATAAGTGATAACATAGAGTATTTTTCTTTCTCTGTCTGAGTTATTTTACTAAATATAATACACTCTAGGTCCATCCATGTTGTTGCAAATGGTGGAATGTTATTCTATTTTTATGTTTGAGTAATATTCCATTGGGTATTTATGCCACATATTCTTTTTTTATTTTTTTTTTTAATTTTTATTTTTTGTGGTAAGCGGGCCTCTCACTGTTGTGGCCTCTCCCGTTGCAGAGCACAGGCTCCGGATGCGCAGGCTCAGTGGCCATGGCTCACGGGCCCAGCCGCTCCGTGGCATGTGGGATCTTCCCAGACCAGGGCACGAACCCGTGTCCCCTGCATCGGCAGGAGAACTCTCAACCACTGCACCACCAGGGAAGCCCCAATGCCCCATATTCTTTATCCATTCATCTGTTGATAAACAGGTTGCTTCCATATATTGATTATTATAGAAAATGCTGATATGAACATTGGGTTGCATGTATCTTTTCAAATTAGTGTTTTCATTTTCTTTGAATATATACCCAGGAGTGGAATTGCTGGATCATATGGTAATTCTATTTTTAGATTTTTGAGGAAACTCCATATTGTTTTCCACATTGGCTGGGCCAATTTGTACCAAAAGTGTACTAGGGTTCCTTTTTTCCAACATCCTCGTCAACATTTGTTATTTGGAGTCTTTTTGGTGATAGCCATTTTGACAGGTGTCAGGTGATATCTCACTATTTTTGATTTGTATTTCTCTGATGATTAGTGATGTTGAACATCTCTTCATGTGCCTGTTGCCCACCTGTGTATCTTCTTTAGAAAAATATCTATTCAAGTCTTCCACTCATTTTTTAATTGGGTTGTTTGGTTTTTGATAATGAGTTGTATGATCTGTTTATATATATTTTGGATAACAGTCCCTTATTGGTCATATTATTTGCAAATATTTTCTTCCATTCAGTAGGCTGTCTTTGTTTGTTGATGGTCTCTTTTCCTGTGCAAAAGCTTTTAAGTTTAATAAGGTCACATTTATTTATTTTTGCTTTTGTTTCTTTTGCCTTAGGAGACAGATCCAAAAAAAATATTGCTATGATTTATGTCAAAGTGCATTCTGCCTATGTTCTCTTCTAGGAGCTTTATGTTTTCAGGTCTTACATTTAGGTCTTTGATCCATTTTGAATTTTTGTATATGGTGTGAGAAAGTAGTACAATTTTATTCCTTTCCATGTAGCTGTCCAGTTTTCCCAGCATCACTTATTGAAGAGACTGTCTTTTCTCCATTGTATATTCTTGCTTCCTTTGTCATAGATTGACCATACGTGTATGCATTTATTTCTGGGTTCTCTATTCTGTTCCATTGATCTATGTTTCAGTTCTTGTGCTAGTACCATGCTGTTTTGATTATTGTAGCTTTGTAGTGTAGTCTGACATTGAGGAAATACTTCCAGGTTTGTTCTTTTTTTCCTCAATATTGCTTTGGGAATTCATGATTTTTTTGTGGTTCCATATAAATTTTAGGCTTGTTTGTCCTTCTTCTGTGAAAATGTCATGGGTATTTCAATAGGGATTGCATTAAATCCATAGATTGCTTTAGGTAGTATGGACATTTTAACACTTTTAATTCTTCCAACCCATGAGCATGGTATACATTTCCATTTCTTTCTATCATCTTCAGTTTCCTTCATCAGTGTCTTATAGTTTTCAGAGTATAAGTTTTTCACCTCTTTGGTTAAGTTTATTCCTACGTATTTTATTCTTTTTGATACAATTTTAAATGGGATTGTTTCCTTGCTTTCTCTTTATGATAGTTCTGATAGTTCATATCAGTGTATAGAAAAGCAACAGATTTATGTACATTAATCTTGTATCCTGCAACTTTACTGAATTCATTTATTGGTTCTAATAGTTTTTTCATGGAGACTTTAGGGATTTTTACATATAGTATCATGTCATCTGCACATGGTGGCAGTTTTACCTCTTCCCTTCCTATTTTGATAACTTTATTTCTTTTTCTTGCCTGATTGTTGTGGCTAGGACTTCTGTATTAGAAGTGGTGAGAGTGGGCATCCTTATTGTCTTCCTGATTTTATGAGGAAAGGCTTTCAGCTTTTCACCATTGAGTATAATGTTAGCTGTAAGTTTGTCATAAATGGGCTTTGTATTGTTGAGATATGGTCCCTCTTTACCAACTTTGCTGAAAGTTTTTATAATGAGTGGGTGTTGAAGTTTGTTAAATGATTTTTCTGCATCAATTGAGATAATCATGTGATTTTTATCCTTCATATTGTTAATGAGGTGTGTCACATTGATTGATTTGCAGATACTGAAACATCCTTGCATTGCTGAAATAAATCCTACTTAATCATGATATATGACCCTTTTTATATATTGTTGAGTTTGAGTAGTTTTGCATCCGTATTCCTCAGAGATGTAGGCCTGTAATTTTTTTTTCTGTGGTGTCTTGGTTTTGGTATCAGGGTAATGGTGGCCTTGTAGAATGAATTTAAGAGTTTTCCATCCTCTTCAATATCTGGAATACTTTGAAAAGGATAGGTATTAACTCTTCTTTATATGTTTAGGAGAATTCCCCTGTGAAGCCATCTGATCCTGGACCTTTGTTTGCTGGGAGCTTTTTCATCACAAATTCAATTTCATAACTAGTGTTTGATCTGTTCATATTGTCTTCCTCCTAATCCATTCTTGGCAGGTTTTATGTTTCTAGAAATTGTTCCATCTTCAAGGTTGTCTAATTTTTTGACATATAACTGTTCATAGTATTCTCTTATTTTTTGTATCTGTAATATTGACTGTTATTTCTCCTCATTCATTTCTTATTTTGTTTTTTGGGGATCTGCTCTGTTTTTTCCTTGATGGGTCTGGCTAAAGATTTATCTTTTTTTTTTTTTTTCCAAAAAAACAGCTCTTGGTTTCATTGATTTTTTTTTCTATTGTTTTCTTGGTCTCTATTTTATTTATTTCTTCTCTGATCTTGACTATTTCCTTTCTTCTGCTGACTTTGTGCTTTGTTTGTTCTTCCTTTTCTAATTCATTAAGATGGTAGGTTAGTTCACTTATCTCAGATTTTTCTTGTTTCTTTAGGTAGGCTTGTATCACTATAAACTTTCCTCTTAGAACTGCTTTTGCTGCATCCCATGGATTTTATTTTTATTTATTTGTTTATTTTTGGATCACACCACAGGGCTTGCAGGATCTCAGTTCCCTGACCAGGGACTACACCTGGGCCACAGCAGTGAAATCACCAAATCCTAACCACTAGATCACCAGGGAACTCCCCATTCCAGAGATTTTAGGAAGCTGTGTTTCCATTTTCATTTGTCTCAAGGTATTTTCTGATTTCCTCTTTTATTTCTTCACTGACCCATTGTTTTTTAGTAGCGTGTTGTTTAGTCTCCATGTGTTTGTGCTTTCCCCATTTTTTTCCCTGTAATTGATTTCTAGTTTCATACTGTTGTGGTTGGCAAAAATGTTTGATATGATTGTTATCCTCTTAAATTTGTTGAGACTTGTTTTGTGGCATAGCAATTGATTTATCCTGGAGAACATTCCATGTGCACTCAAAATGAATTGTATTTTGTGCTTTTGGATGGAATGTCCTATAGATATCTATTAAGTCCAACTGGTCTGATGCAATATTTAAGACCACTGTTTCCTTATTGATCTTCTGTCTGGATGATCTGTCCATTGATGTAAGTGGGGTGTTAAAGTCCCCTACTATTATTGTATTATTGTCAGTCTCTGTGTTTATATCTGTCAGTATTTGCTTTATGTATTTAGGTACTCCTGTGTTGGGTACATGTATGTTAATGAGTGTAATATCCTCTTCTTGTATTGATTTCTTTGTTATCATTTAATGCCCTTCTTCATCCTTTGTTATTGACTTTGTTTTAAGGTCTATTTTGTCTGATATGAGTATTGCTACTTATACTTTCTTGTAATTATCATTTGCATGAAATGCCTTTTTTCATCTCCTCACTTTTGGTCTGTGTGTCTTTAGCTCTGGAGTGAGTCTCTTATAAGCAGCATATAGATGGGTCTTGTTTTATTATCCAGTCATCCACCCTATGTCTTTTGATTGGATCATTTAGTCCCTTTACATTTAAAATGATTGTCAATAGGCATGTGCTTATTGAAGTTTCATTACTTGTTTGCTGTTTTTGTAGTTCTTCTCTGCTCTTTTCTTCTTCTTTTAGTTTCTCCCCTTATGGTTTGATAATTTTCTTTAGTGGTATGCTTGTGTTCCTTTCTCCCTAGTTTTTTTGTGTCTGTGGTAGGTTTTTGGTTTGTGGCTACCATGGGGTTTATAAATGTTGACCTATAAGTATATCTACTTGTTTTAAACTGGTAGTCATTTAAGTTCAAACACATTTTTACTCCCCTCTCCCACTTTGTGTTTTTTTATTTCATATTTTACATCGTCATTTTATCCCTTTACTGATTATTGTAATTATAGTTGGTTTCACATTCTTTTGTCCTTTAATCTTCATACTACCTTATTTAAATAGTTGATCCTCAGCCTTTGCTATATATTTGCCTTTACTGTTGGTATTTTTCTTTTCTTACAGATACTTCTTTTATAACCTTTTCTTTTCACCTTAGAGATGCCCCTTTAACATTTGTTTTAGAGTAGGTTTAGTATTGATGAACTCTTTTAGTTTTAACTTGTCTGAGAAGTGTTTTTTTGTTTGTTCATTTGTTTTAATCTCTCCTTCAATTCTAAATGATATTCTTCCTGGGTAGAGTATCCTAGGTTGAAGGTTTTCCCCTTTTAGCACTTAGAATATATTCTGCAACTCCTTTCTGGCCTGCAAAATTTTAGCAGAAAAATCAGCTTATAGCCTTATGGGGCTTCCCTTGTATATGACTCTTTGTTTTTCTCTTGCTGCATTTAGAGTTCTCCCTTTAACTTCTTTTGCCATTTAACTTATGAAATGTTTTGGTGTGGGTCTGTTGGAATTCATCTTGTTTGGGGCCCTCTTTGTTTCCTTTTCCTTGGATACCTGTTTCTTTCTTCAGGTTTGAGAACTTTTTGGCCATAATTTCATCAAATACATTTTCGACCCCCTTCTCTCTCCCTTCTCCTTCTGGGACCCCTATAATATGAATGTTGGTATACTTGATTTGTCCTAGAGCCCCCTTAAACTGTTCTTATTTTTTTATTTGGTGTTCTTTTTGATGTTCTGATGGGGCAGTTTCCATTATTCTATCTTTCAGATCACTTATGCATTTTTCTGTGTCACCTACTCTGCTGTTCATTGCTTCTAGTGTGTTTTTTATTTCATTTATTATATTCTTCATTTTTGACTGGTTCTTTTTCATATTTTCTAGTTCCTTGTTAAATTCTTACTTTTTTCATCTATTCTTTTCCTTAATTCAGTTAGCATCCTTTGATAATGCTTTGAACTTTTTATTTGGTAAATTATTTGTTTCATTAGTTTTTTTCAGTGGTTTTATCTTGTTCTTTCACTTAAAACAAATTTCTCTGTCTTTTCATTTTGCTTAACTTTGTCTCTATGAAATTAGGTGAAACAGTTATCTATTGTGGTCTTGAAGGGGTGTCCTTGTGTGGGAGCATCCCTATATAGTCTGCATGTGCCCAGTGGCTTTGGTGGGAGAACTAGATTTGACATGAACAAGAGACATGTCTTTCTCCAAAGTGCACTGGTAGCCATCATCTTGGTAATCAGTGTGGCTGGAGATGGGTGGTTAGGGTGAGAGCCAGGTATGACTCGGTGGTTCTCCTCTGTTCAGTGGCCAGCACCACCCTACTGTGGGTGAGGGCAGGTCCCAAGTTGCTGGAGCAGAAGCCCTGAAGGTCATGTCTGAGCTGGCTCCATTCTCTTTAAGTATGTGTGCTCCCTTATCTCATCACCAGCACCCTTGCCTCACAGTGGAACAGTGCTGGAGCAAGAGGGGCTGGGACAGGCACTTGGCATGGGATTGGATGCAGGCTGTTGTGGTTCCAGCTGTAGTCAGAGACCCAAACTGCTTCTGATACACTGCCAGTAGTAGCTACCCCTTCCCTGGTCAGATGCTGCTTTGGGTCAGAGCTACCTTTGTCTCTCGGAGCTGAGCTCTCTCCTTGGCCACAGCATCCCTCACCCCAGTTTGCATCATGAAGCAAGTGGGGCCAGAACAGTTGCTTGGCTCAGGCTGTGGCACACACCAGGGCAGTTGCAGGAAAGTTGGCCAGTGTCTCAATGCAGTTTCAATCTGCCTTCTCTGCCCTGTTCTGGGAGCAAGCAAGCATGTGTACACTCTTCACGAGTGGAGTTGATGTTTCCCACAGCCTTCCTGTTACTCCTACCAGCCCTCCAACAAACCAAGAGGACTCCTTTTCCCAACATGTGGCTCAAACCGCTTATTCTCCAGGGATTATCTCTGTCCATGTAATCCCCCTCCTCTTCTGAGTACTCTCTTAGGGGCACAGGTCCCAACCTGATCAGTTTTCTTCCCTTCCTACCTGATTCCATGTGGATGTTTCTTATAGCTTTGGTTTTAGAGGAGTCTATCTGCCAGTCTCCAGTTAGTTTTCAGTGAAAATTATTCCACATGTAGATGCGTTTCTGATGTGTTTGTGGGGGAACTTGAGTTCTACATCCTCCGATTCTGCCATCTTGATTCACCCCCACCCAATAGCAATAATTGTTTACATTAGTTTTACTCTGGCAAAATGACTTCTAGGCTAGCTAATATTTTTTTCCCCAACACTGGTGCTTAAAATTTATTATTTTCATTAATAGCAAATGGGTAGATATATTTATAGAGAACTGAATGTTTAATAAAAGTGGTACAAGCATACATCTTTGTCTTATTCATGATGTTATAGGGGAAGCATTTAATCTTTTGCATTAAATATGATGTTAGCTATAGATTTCAAGTTCATCATCTTAAGGATGTTACTTTCTATTCCTAGTTTTTTCAGAGGAGTATTTCTCACAGGAATAGAGCTTGAATTTCTGTTGATTTTTGCATATATTGATAAGATCATATGGTTTTCCTTTTTTAGTCTTTTAATAGAGTATATTACATTGATTTTGACTATTAAATCAATTTGCATTCTTGAGATAAAGCTTTTTATCATTATACTATTCTGTGCTTTGAAATGTGCCTTGTCTAATATTTATACTGCCATGTCAGCTTCTTCTGGATTAGTGTTAACATGGAATATCATTTTATATCCTTTTAATTTTAATCTATTTGATCTTTACATTTTAAATGTAAACAAGCCAAGAGGACTCTTTTTCCCAACATGTGGCTCAAACCGCTTAACTTGTTGATTCTTAACTTTCATCAAATATGATAATCTCTGCCTTTTAATTTAATCTCTTCCTTTAAGTAATTTACATTTAATGTGATAATTGATTTAGTTGAATTAAACCTACCAACTTGATGTATTATTTTTAAAATAAATTTATTTATTTATTTATTTTTGGCTGTGTTGGGTCTTTGTTGCTGTGTGCAAGCTTTCCCTAGTTGCAGTGAGTGGGGGCTCCTCTTCGTTGTGGTGCTTGGGCTTCTCACTGCAGTGGCTTCTCTTTGTTGTGGAGAACAGGCTGTAGGCGGGCGGGCTTCAGTAGTTATGGTACACGGGCTCAGTAGCTGTGGCTCATGGGCTTAGTTGCTCCGTGGCATGTGAGATCTTCTCGGGCCAGGGCTCTGAACCCATGTCCCCTGCATTGGCAGGATGCTTCTTAACCACTGTACCACTGGGGAAGCCCCTTGATGTATTTTTTCAATTGTCCAATTTGTTCTTTGTTACCTTTTCTCTTTACTATTTTTGTGATTTTATGAAGTTCATTGAACTTCTTGTATCTGTGGGCTTATACTTTTCCTCTAATTAGGAAAATTCTTCAAATGTCTTTTCTGTTCCTCCTCTCCTTTTCTCTGGATACTCCAATTACATGCATATTAGACAGATTTAAGTTGGATAGTTTGTATTGCAAGTTTTCAAGTTTACTGAGTTTTTCTCCTTCAGTATCTAATTTTCTAGTAATATCATTCAGTGTATTTTTCAACTGAGGAATTATAATATTTATTTTAGGAGTTTGCTTTGTAATTCTTTTTAAGTTTTCATGTTTCCACTTAACTGCTCAATTTTTCTTATACCTTTATAAACATGAAACAAATATGTAATAGCTGTTTGAATGGCTTTGTGTACTAATTTTATTATCTATATTATTTCTGGGTCTGTTTTATTGGTTGATTTTTCTCCTCATTATGGATAAATATTTTTCTATTTTTTTCATGCCTGGAAATTTTTGATTAGAGTCCAAACATTGTAACTTCTGTCTTCTGGCTGCTGGATACTTTTGTTTTACATAAAATTATTTATTTTATTTATTTATTTTTGGCTGTGTTGGGTCTTCGTTGCTGCACTCGGGCTTTCTCTAGTTGCAGCAAGGTGGGGCTACTCTTCATTGCAGTGCATGGGCTTCTCATTGTGGTGGCTTCTCTGTGGCAGAGCATGGGCTCTAGGCACATGGGCTTCAGTAGTTGTGGCATGTGGGCTCAGTAGTTGTGGCTTGCAGGCTGTAGAGCGCAGGCTCAGTAGTTGTGGTGCATGGGCTTAGTTGCTCCTTGGCATGTGAGATCTTCCTGGACCAGGGATCAAACCCATGTCCCCTGCATTGGCAAGTGGATTCTTAACCACTGAGCCACCAGGGAAATCCTATCCTTTTTTATTCTCATATCATTTGACTTCTTTTTTTTCTTGGTTGCAGTTAAGTTTCTTGAAAATAGTTTGATCCTTTTGACATTTGCTTTTAAGCTTTGTTAATTCATATCAGAGCTGAATTTAGGACTAATTTTGTCCATTCCTGAGGTGATAACCATCTATGTACTCCACCTGAAGACTGTCGATAGTTTATTTCCTTTTTCTCAGAGACAATTGTCCTTGTTGCTTGTCAAGACTTTTCTACTATCGTCTATGCAAACAAATTCTGCTCTTAGCCCTCTGTTTGTCCTGGAGATTGTTCTCTCTGGTTTTTATACTGTTCTTTCCCCAGACTCAAGTAGGTTCCTTACACATGTACACTGATTAGGACTCAGGTGAAATCTCATGAAACCCACTATAGATTTCTGGCTGTCTCTCTCTCTCTCTCTCTCTCTCTCTCTTTCTTCCTCTTTATCTCTCTGCAATTATCTCCTCTCCAGTACTTTTTTCTGTGAATTTTAGCTACCTTGGTCTCTCTGGACTCCATGTTCACTCTGTGTCCTCAACTCAGAGAGCTGGCTGGACTCCACATAGGTTTCCCCTGCTTGTGCTATGTCTTAGGAACTCTCCCTCAAATAGTAAGCTGAGCAATCATAGGACTCACTTGGTTTCCCTACTTTACTGGTTTCCTGAAAATCCAGTGTTTTAAAACTATTTCATACATTTTGCTCAGTATTTTAATTATTTCAGTTAGGAGGGAAAACTTTCAAAAAATATTATTAACTCATAATATCTTAATGAATTAGTTTAGACATTCATGATTTTTTGTTAATTTATTTTAATGAATTATTTTAAATAGCAAGAAAAGTAGCAATATGAGTTAAATTTATAAAACCTACTTCTAAACATTTTTTAATTTGCAGTGGAGGTTGGAGAGACATAAAACAGTCTTTATTGCTATTTTAAGATAACTAGTCCAATTAATTTAACTATTCGAGTTATTTCCAAAATAATTAATAAAAGAACAAATTATATGCACATATATCTCTAGGCTACCTATCCTGTGAACAATGAATTAGAGCATAACATTTCTAATAAGGAATTTTGAGGTAGGCTGCTTTCTTATGCATTGCCAAATAACTGCCTAAAGGGTTAAATGCACTTTTAGTGGACCTGTTGATTGGACTGTGGATTTTGGTTGTCTGTTGTCATTAGTGCGTATACAGTTCAGCAAACTGGTTTATAGGCTGTCTCCACAGAAAGTAAAAGTAAACCTGTTACTGAGTACATTTCTGTTGCCATTTTTAAGGTTTTTATTAAGACCTTATGGTTGCAGTTCTACAGAGGAATTCTCTGTAGACATTCCTCAATATCTTTCAAAAAAACCTAGAACTATTCACTAAAAATGATATAGTTTTTATCTACTTTTTGGGCGTGAATGAAACATTATTTGGAAATGGTTAAAATCAGTATTTATTCCAATGAAATGCCAAACATATATAATTTACCTCCAATTTTCCACAAAAGCAGAGGATGGGAAGTTCAAAATATCTTGGCTGAGACTGCATTAAGGGCATTATGTTAACAAGTTTAGTAGCATGAAACAGTTTAATATTAGCAAATATTGACATATGACAGAATTTGAAGTAGCCATTACCCCGGTCTTTTCCAAATGTCATAGAACATTTTAATTACGCAAAACTCCATCAACTTTAACATTACTGGTGTAGCTCAAGGCAAACATCCTAGTTTGTCTTAAATCTGGGCTATTCACCCCAATTTTTAAAAAAAGACAACCATTGTTACAGTGTTTCCTAAAATTAGGGATCATGTACAGTATTCAAAAAATAACTATAAATTTTGGTATTGCTTTAATGGCACATGAATTAAAACTTCATTATAATGAAACTGCTGCTGAACATTCCCATTAATATCAAATGAATTCATTATGACCAGCACAGTTACAATGAATACTAAATGAATTAATAATAAATAGTGAACCATTTAAAGTATTGCCTAATTGTTTTATTTCATTTTTATGTATATTTTTGTCCTATTTTAACTGTTGGGTTAATAGAGAATGACATTAAATAATTCATTTTCTTGCCTGATATTGGATAATGTGTTCACACTGTTCTCTGATGATCTGTGAATTTAACCCTTTTTGTTTCACCTCAACCTTCCCACCTATTACCTCCTTATTTGATACTACTACAGAAACTAGAGCACAATACAGCTTTAATTTGATATGAAAAATAAAGCATTCAGATAAAAAGCAACATTGTGCCCCAGTCATTTTTATGATATCCCTCGATGAGCCATACAGGTGCCTGAAAATGTAATCTGTTAAGTGGCCTGTTTAGATGTTACAAAGAAACAACCACCAACAAAAGCATTTACTGTTTTTTGGTTTGTTAGTTCATACAGGAATAATTGAGAGAAACACTTGTATAAAAGTCCTTTAGCTTAAAAAAAGAGCACAATCTACTTAGTTATTATTTATTATCAAATGTTTTAAGTCTTGATTAACCATTTGCTTTTAAATTATTTAGAAACCTGTTAAGTTCACTGAATATCAACTGCTTTGTCACTGAGTAGCACTGTGTTGGCACCGACTTAACCTAGTTTCCATGACTTTGCAGGTTACAAGCTCTTCCCTTATGTCTGTCAAGTATCCAGTCTTCCTCCTCTCAAGCAATATTTACATCTTTAACTGTTAATCACAGGAATGCCTTTCATGTTGGCAACTTCCTCAGAAAGAACAACGGCCATAGACTGTACTGTCTTCTGAAATGCCGTGCTCAGTCTTTACATGATTACTTTTTAAATAAGTAAACATTATCAACCAGAAAATTCACTTAAGACTCTAGATTTCTGGCTTTGATAAGGAATCTCTGTTAATATGTCCTCTCTAATTCTGTATGTTAATAATTGAATGGAATAGAAGTCACACTCTCAGTGCAGCAGTATTTTTTCTAGTTCGTCTTCACTCTGTAACTTATTTATGGAACCTACATAGCCTTCATATATATTTAGGTTATGACCTCAAGTGATATCATTTGAGATTGATACAAGGTTCTTCTTTTCCCCAAATCTCCCCTATCATCTTCCACAGTGCTTGAGATTCCCTTGGTAAGGAACATGTTTGTAGATAATTGTAAAATTGTAGATAATTTCCAGTATGCCTCTGAGAACAGGACAGTGAAAGGTATCTCATAAGCAGAGCACTTCTAGTCATGGAGACTCATGTCATGGATATCACAGCATTGTGACAAAATCCTGAAGAACCAAGAACCAAGCAGGTGATTTTAGATGGAGATTTTAGGAGACAACCCTCATCTAATAGCTGGAAAGAGACAATCTGAGGCCTGGATCCCGAAGATGATATATGAGAGCAACAGACATTGCTTTGGGGTGCTAGACTAAGATGAAGGGTGTTTGGCAGGGAGTAAAATGGTACCAATTTGGAGAATATTTTTAAGAAGTCAAATGTGTTCCCTGAGCCTGTGATTCACTTACATTCAACATCATTTGTCCCAGCAGCCCTTTGATGTTTTCTTATCAGTCTTTTAAAACTGTTTCTTTAAACAGTATCTCTTTGGAATATTTTTTTTTGGAAAATCATATTTTCATTCTGGCTCTCAGAAATAATGGATTTCAAAGATTCTTAAAATTGAGAATGTGTACATACTCTACATGAATTAAATACTGCTTGCTGTTATTTATTATATTTTTAAGTGATATAGTTAGTAAATTACTAGTAGGTAAGCCTCAATTTTACCATTGTGTAATAATTTAGTAAAAGCTTATAAGAAGAGTTACTGTTTCCTTGGGTGCTTGGTATCATTTGGAATTTTAATGTAAGTTTTTCTGAGTCATAACTAAATGACCCGTTCATTCTATACTGTTAAA
Organism: Delphinus delphis; assembly: GCF_949987515.2. NCBI lineage: Eukaryota > Metazoa > Chordata > Mammalia > Artiodactyla > Delphinidae > Delphinus > Delphinus delphis. Next base: position 99,309,271 of record NC_082685.1, on the reverse strand, counting down.
GGATGTTGAGTGGGGCAAGGGGGCCTTTCACATACTTATCTGAGAAGCATGGAGGATAATTTTGCTTCTATGATTGGGTATCAATAATGATTATGATAATATTCTTCTGTGGTCTTTATGCTTTCTAAGACTTTATGAAAGATTATCTAATCAAGTTGCCTAACATAGCTGTCATTTTTACGTTTGCTTTGGTGAAGGTCCACCTAAAAGAAGTAAAAATCCCCCTAGACTAGGACTGTCCCCCACCCTCTTTCACTTAGAGTAATTATCCAGAGAATTTCAGTTTACCTCTATTCTTTTCATGATGTGCTTTCTCTTTTGGGTGATTAAACCATTCTTTCTTTCTTTCTTTCTCCCTTTCTTTCTTTCTAGTAGACTTTTCCAACCCATTTCTTTAACTTAAATCGAGGAAGAGATCTTTGAAAAACCTTTCATCAAAGGGATGGCTGCCCAATCCCTGAGATTCTATCTCAGAACTTTTCATCATGGAGGTTTTGAGAATGTTTGATGCCATCTGCGCCTCAATTTTCCTTTCTTCTGATTTTTCTTTTTTTTTTTTTTTTTGAGCTGAGGTGCCAGCCGAGCCAGGCTGTGCCTCTGTTTTCTGCCAAAAGGAAAAAAAAAAGAGAGAGAGAAAAATACCATGAACACTAAAATAAGAATTTTTTTTCAGTGTTTCTGGTACAAGCACTGTACGTTTCTACTGAGTTTTCTATAAGAATCTGTTTTTATCATCCTTAACAATAGAAAAACCACAAGAAAACTTGTGGTCTATTAGCAAAAAACAGAGGCCCTGGCAAGCTATAGAGCAGCACAATCCTACAGTTGGGAAGCTGGGCAGCAACCCAAGTTTGTCCACGCCTAAGAACAACACTGTCTGCTAAAATTACAGTTTTCCCTTTTCACAAACCTCAAAGTTGTGAAACTTTACTAACTTTAAGAAAAGAACAGTTGGCCATACAAAAGATACACTTCCAAATCCATCGAACAACTTACTTATACTTGCAAATGAACCACTTGGAGTGAGTCTTAAAATGTATTTGTTCCAATTATTCTGCTAAGGTAGCAAGCAGAAAGTAATCATTTTCTATGTATACTGTGAATAAGAGACTCCAAATGTTGGTTCCAAAGAAAGCATTTGACCAATAGTTGGTAAGTGGGAGTGTAAGAAATAGTGCTGTAGAAATGATAGCCACACTTTCAAAAGCCAAGTGTGTTTTTGCAGTCTCTTTATGCTCAGTATGATATAATAAAATCAAATTAGGAAAGAGTCTTTTTTTTAAACTCTGTTACTCCCTGTTTCCACTGTTTTTATAGAGATAAGTATTAGTAATTAAACATCATGTAACTCATCATCAGATCAGATATGTTAATGGAAGGAAGATATAGGTCAATATACGTTGGTATTCCATCAATAAATTGAGTTACATTGCAGAAAGATTTTTAACAGACCTGAGGCAGTTATTAAATATCTATATCAGTCAAGGTCCAGTCAGGTGACTGACATCATGCCAGTTATTTGAATAGGGAAAATTTAATATGAAGGATTGTTTACTGGTAGAAAGTAGTCAACTACTGAGGAAGGGGAAGAGGGATACTAGGAGGTTCAAAAGTAGCATATCTCAGACAGTTACTGCCTCCAGGTTGAGGAGAGGACAAGAAAGGAGCTAAGAATGAGGTGACTTCCTTTATCCCATGGCGAGCTTCAGACCTATTCAAAGAAAGCAAGGCTCTCACAGGAAAAGGCCGCTTGCTAGTGGTGATACACCTTTTCGTAGGATGTGGGCTGGCTCTTATCTGTAGAAGCATGCTCTGTTGCCCACTCCACTGTGTGGGAGGTCAAAGCTGGAAGGAGCTGCAGGTAGAGGGTAGCCCAGGCTATAACTGGAGCTCCATGCAGGTAGCAGGGTTCCCATGCTGAATCATAAAAACTGAGGACAAGACCTGGAAGAGAAGTGTCTTATTGCTGTTATTGCCTTGCTGAGCCAATACAGGTTAGAGTGGATAGTTCAGCCTTGTGGCCTAAGAGTGGCAAATGTACATGAAACACAATATGAAAATTAAGACTCTATATCTACTATGATGACAAAAACATAAAAATCATTATTATGAATTCATAGATTTCTTTCAGAATTAATTTTGCTGGCAACTTGTGCCTTATAATCAGAAATATACTTCTTATATCCAGAATATTCTGTTTAAGTGAGTTATTTTTTTGTTTTCACAGAATTTAAAAATCACTTATCATCTTTGTATATTTTAAATTAGTACTAAGAATGGTTTCAGGGTTTAATTCTTCATCTAAATTACCCCAATTTCCTTTTATCCTTCACCAATCTCTTATTATATATAACTAATTTTCAAACTTCTCACATAGAAATATTCATGGAGAGAATTACTCTAGTTGTGGCCTAAATAAATGAGGACCTGTAAAATAACATTTTTATGAGATTTATTCATATACATATTCATTATATAATCAAATCTTTGATTATACAGATGTATATGTATAGATGAATAGATGTTTTTCCAAAGACAACTTCCAGGTGGCCAACAGGCACATGAAAAGATGTTCAACATCACTAATAATCAGGGAAATGCAAATGAAAACCATAATGAGATATCACCTCACACCTCTCAGGTGATTATCAAAAAGTCAAAAAATAACAAATGTTGGCCATAGCGTGGATAAAAGTGAACGTTGTGCATTGTTGGTATGAATATAAATTGGTGCAGCCACTATGGAAAGAGTATGGAGTTTCCTCAAAAAATTAAAGAATTACCATATGATCTAGCAATTCCACTTCTGGGTATTTATTCCAAAAACCTAAAAACAGAACCAAAAAATATATGTATCCCTATGTTTATTGCAGCGTTGTTTACAATTGTCAAGATATGGAAATGACCTAAATGTCCACTTACAGATTAATGGATAAAGAAGTGTAGTATATAGATACAGTGAAATATTATTCAGCCATGAAAAATGAAATCTTGTCATATGTGACAACATGGATAGACCTAGAGTGCATTATGCTAAATGAGATAAGTCAGATACAGGCATTTGCCTTATGATTTCACTTATATGTGGAATCTAAAAACAAAGCAAAGAGATTCATAGATATAGAAAACAAACTGGTGGTTGCCAGAGGGGAGTCAGGGAGCAGGTGAAATAGGTAAAGGGGATTAAGAGGTACATACTTACATTTATAAAATACAGAAGTCACAATGATGTAATGTCAGCATAGGGACTATAGTACTAGTATTGTAATAACTTTGAATGGTGGCAGATGGTAACTAGACTTATCATGGTGACCACTTTGAACTGTATAAAAATATTGAATCTATAAGATGTATACCTGAAACTAATATGTTGTTATATGTTAGTTGTACTTCAATAAAAAATAATCTTCAACCTTTCAAAAAATATTTTTAAAAAAGGTAGGTATTGTTTTCTAAAAGTTTCAAGGACCTAAAACATTCCTCTGCAATTTTGAAATAACCTGTAATATAAAGGTGCTATCTTCAATATTAAAAGAAAAATATGTATTTGTTCACCTTCCACAGTTGCTCTATGTACAAGGATAAATGTCGAAAAACAAAATTAATCACCACCATACAGTTTTATTGTTTTTATATGCATTTTGTGGTTTATATCATTGGATGGGGACTATGTAGGGGATGCTCTAAGAGACATCAGGGGATAGATGGATGAAGCAAACAAAGATTTTGATCTTGAGGAGACCATTCTTGGGGGAGATAACCATGAAAATTATCACTGTGAAATGAGCTACGTGTCTGTCTCCCAGAACCGAGCCTGACTATCCTATGCTAATCCTATATTTTACTACAGTTTTAGTTGCATATTGCTGATGATGTGTAATGCTGAACATCTTTATATGTGCTTATTGGCCATCTGCATACCTTTGTGACGTATATTTTCTTTGTGAAGTATATTTTCAAATATATTACTCTTTGTTTTTAGATTTTCTTTTTTTTTTTTTACATCTTTATTGGAGTATAATTGCTTTACAATGGTGTGTTAGTTTCTGCTTTATAAAAAAGTGAATCAGTTATACATATATATATATTTCCATATCTCTTCTTTCTTGCATCTCCCTCCCTCCCACCCTCCCTATTCCACCCCTCTAGGTGGTAACAAAGCACCAAGCTGATCTCTCTGTGCTATGTGGCTGCTTCCCACTAACTATCTATTTTACGTTTGGTAGTGTATATATGTCCATGCCACTCTCTCATTTGTCACAGCTTCCTCTTGCCCTTCCCCATATCCTCAAGTCCATTCTCTAGTAGGTCTGTGTCTTTATTCCTGTCTTAATCCTAGGTTCTTCATGACATTTTTTTTTTCTTAAATTCAATATATATGTGTTAGCATATGGTATTTGTCTTCCTCTTTCTAACTTACTTCACTCTGTATGACACACTCTAGGTCCATCCACCTCATTACAAATAGCTGAATTTCATTTCTTTTTATGGCTGAGTAATATTCCATTGTATATATGTGCCACATCTTCTTTATCCCTTCATCCGATGATGGACACTTAGGTTGTTTCCATCTCCGGGTTATTGTAAATAGAGCTGCAATGAACATTTTGGTACATGACTCTTTTTGAATTATGGTTTTCTCAGGGTATATGCCCAGTAGTGGGATTGTTGGGTCATATGGTAGTTCTATTTGTAGGTTTTAAGGAACCTCCATACTGTTCTCCATAGTGGCTGTACCAATTCATATTCCCACCAGCAGTGCAAGACTGTTCCCTTCTCTCCACACCCTCTCCAGCATTTATTATTTCTAGATTTTTTGATTATGGCCATTCTGACTGGTGTGAGATGATATCTCATTGTAGTTTTGATTTGCATTTCTCTAATGATTAATGATGTTGAGCATTCTTTCATGTGTTTGTTGGCAGTCTGTATATCTTCTTTGGAGAAATGTCTGTTTAGGTCTTCTGCCCATTGTTGGATTGGGTTGTTTATTTCTTTGTTATTGAGCTGCATGAGCTGCTTGTAAATTTTGGAGATGAATCCTTTGTCAGTTGCTTTATTTGCAAATATTTTCTCCCATTCTGAGGGTTGTCTTTTGGTCTTGTTTATGGTTTCCTTTGCTGTGCAAAAGCTTTGAAGTTTCATTAGGTCCCATTTGTTTATTTTTGTTTTTATTTCCATTTCTCTAGGAGGTGGGTCAAAAAGGATCTTGCTGTGATTTATGTCAGAGAGTGTTCTGCCTATGTTTTCCTCCAAGAGTTTGATAGTTTCTGGCCTTACATTTAGGTCTTTAATCCATTTTGAGCTTATTTTTGTGTATGGTGTTAGAGAGTGATCTAATCTCATACTTTTACATGTACCTGTCCAGTTCTCCTAGCACCACTTATTGAAGAGGCTGTCCTTTCTCCACTGTACATTCCTGCCTCCTTTATCAAAGATAAGGTGACCATATGTGCATGGGTTTATCTCTGAGCTTTCTATCCTGTTCCATTGATCTATCTTTCTGTTTCTGTGCCAGTCCCAAACTCTCTTGATTACTGTAGCTTTGTAGTATAGTCTGAAGTCAGGGAGCCTGATTCCTCCAGCTCCGTTTTTCATTCTCAAGATTGCTTTGGCTATTCGGGGTCTTTTGTGTTTCCATACAAATTGTGAAATGTTTTGTTCTAGTTCTGTGAAAAATGCCAGTGGTAGTTTGATAGGGATTGCATTGAATCTGTAGATTGCTTTGGGTAATAGAGTCATTTTCACAATGTTGATTCTTCCAATCCAAGAACACGGTATATCTCTCCACCTATTTGTGTCATCTTTAATTTCTTTCTTCAGTGTCTTATAATTTTCTGCATACAGGTCATTTGTCTCCTTAGGTAGGTTTATTCATAGATATTTTATTCTTTTTGTTGCAATGGTAAATGGGAGTGTTTTCTTGATTTCACTTTCAGATTTTTCATCATTAATGTACAGGAATGCCAGAGATTTCTGTGCATTAATTTTTTTTACATCTTTATTGGAGTATAATTGCTCTACAGTGGTGTGTTAGTTTCTGCTTTATAACAAAGTGAATCAGTTATACATATACATATGTTCCCATATCACATCCCTCTTGCGTCTCGCTCCCTCCCATCCTCCCTATCCCAACCCTCTAGGTGGTCACAAAGCACCAAGCTGATCTCCCTGTGCTATGTACTGCTTCCCACTAGCTATCTATTTTACATTTAGTAGTGTATATATGTCCATGCCACTCTCCTGCTTTGTCACAGCTTACCCTTCCCCCTCCCCATATCCTCAGGTCCATTCTCTAGTAGGTCTGTGCTTTTATTCCTGTCTTACTCCTAGGTTCTTCATGACATTTTTTTCCCTTTAAATTCCATATATATGTGTTAGCATATGGTATTTGTCTTTCTCGTTCTGACTTACTTCACTCTGTATGACACACTCTAGGTCCATCCACCTCATTACAAATAGCTGAATTTCATTTCTTTTTATGGCTGAGTAATATTCCATTGTATATATGTGCCACATTTTCTTTATCCCTTCATCCGATGATGGACACTTAGGTTGTTTCCATCTCCGGGTTATTGTAAATAGAGCTGCAATGAACATTTTGGTACATGACTCTTTTTGAATTATGTTTTTTTCAGGGTATATGCCCAGTAGTGGGATTGCTGGGTCATATGGTAATTCTATTTGTAGTTTTTTTAGGAACCTCCATACTGTTCTCCATAGCAGCTGTACCAATTCACATTCCCACCAGCAGTGCAAGAATGTTCCCTTCTCTCCACACCCTCTCCAGCATTTATTGTTTCTAGATTTTTTGATGATGGCTATTCTGACTGGTGTGCGATGATATCTCATTGTAGTTTTGATTTGCATTTCTCTAATGATTAATGATGTTGAGCATTCTTTCATGTGTTTGTTGGCAGTCTGTATATCTTCTTTGGAGAAATGTCTGTTTAGGTCTTATGCCCATTTTTGGATTGGGTTCTTTGTTTTTTTGTTATTGAAATGCATGAGCTGCTTATAAATTTTGGAGATGAGATGAATCCTTTGTCATTTGCTTCATTTGCAAATATTTTCTCCCATTCTGAGCGTTGTCTTTTGATCTTGTTTATGGTTTCCTTTGCTGTGCAAAAGCTTTGACGTTTCATTAGGTCCCATTTGTTTATTTTTGTTTTTATTTCCATTTCTCTAGGAGGTGGGTCAAAAAGGATCTTGCTGTGATTTATGTCAGAGAGTGTTCTGCCTATGTTTTCCTCCAAGAGTTTGATAGTTTCTGGCCTTACATTTAGGTCCTTAATCCATTTTGAGCTTATTTTTGTGTATGGTGTTAGAGAGTGATCTAATCTCATACTTTTACATGTCCATTTCTCCTAGCACCACTTATTGAAGAGGCTGTCCTTTCTCCACTGTACATTCCTGCCTCCTTTATCAAAGATAAGGTGACCATATGTGCGTGGGTTTGTCTCTGGGCTTTCTATCCTGTTCCATTGATCTATCTTTCTCTTTTTGTGCCAGTACCATACTCTCTTAATTACTGTAGCTTTGTAGTATAGTCTGAAGTCAGGGAGCCTGATTCCTCCAGCTCCGTTTTTTGTTCTCAAGATTGCTTTGGCTATTTGAGGTCTTTTGTGTCTCCATACAAATTGTGAAATGTTTTGTTCTAGTTCTGTGAAAAATGCCAGTGGTAGTTTGATAGGGATTGCATTGAATCTGTAGATTGCTTTGGGTAATAGAGTCATTTTCACAATGTTGACTCTTCCAATCCAAGAACATGGTATATTTCTCCATCTATTTGTGTCGTCTTTAATTTCTTTCTTCAGTGTCTTATAATTTTCTGCATACAGGTCATTTGTCTCCTTAGGTAGGTTTATTCATAGGTATTTTATTCTTTTTGTTGCAATGGTAAATGGGAGTGTTTTCTTGATTTCACTTTCAGATTTTTCATCAGTAGTGTATAGGAATGACAGAGATTTTTGTGCATTCATTTTGTATGCTGCTACCTTACCAAATTCATTGATAAGCTCTAGTAGTTTTCTGGTAGCATATTCAGGATTCCCTATGTATAGCATCATGTCATCTGCAAACAGTGATAGCTTTACTTCTTCTTTTCCGATTTGGATTCCTTTTATTTCCTTTTATTCTCTGATTGCTGTGACTAAAACTTCCCAAACTAAGTTGAATAAGAGTGGTGAGAGTGGGCAAACTTGTCTTGTTTCTGATCTTCGTGGAAATGCTTTCAGTTTTTCACCATTAGGATGATGTTGGCTGCTGATTGTCATATATGGCCTTTATTATGTTGAGGAAAGTTCCCTTTATGCCTACTTTCTGCAGGGTTTTTTTTTTTTTTTTCTTTTTGCGGTATGCGGGCCTCTCACTGTTGTGTCCTCTCCCGTTGCGGAGCACCAGCTCCGGACACGCAGGCTTAATGGCCATGTCTCACAGGCCCAGCTGCTCTGCGGCATGTGGAATCTTCCTGGACTGGGGCATGAACCTGTGTCCCCTGCATCAGCAGGTGGACTCTCAACCACTGTGCCACCAGGGAAGCCCTCTGCAGGGTTTTTATCATAAATGGGTGCTGAATTTTGAGGAACCTTTCTCTGCATCTATTGAGATGATCATATGGTTTTTCTCCTTCAATTTGTTAATATGGTGTATCACGTTGATTGATTTGCGTATACTAAAGAATCCTTGCATTCCTGGAATAAACCCCACTTGATGATGGTGTATGATCCTTTTAATGTGCTGTTCGATTGTGTTTGCTAGTGTTTTGTTGAGGATTTTTGTATCTCTGTTCATCAGTGATACTGGCCTGTAGTTTTCTTTCTTTGTGACATCCTTGTCTGGTTTTGCTATCAGGGTGATGGTGGCCTCGTAGAATGAGTTTGGGAGTGTTCCTCCCTCTGCTATATTTTGGAAGAGTTTGAGAAGGATAGGTGTTAGCTCTTCTCTAAATGTTTGATAGAATTCGCCTGTGAAGCCATCTGGTCCTGGGCTTTTGTTTGTTGGAAGATTTTTAATCACAGTTTCAATCTCACTGCTTGTGATTGGTCTGTTCCTATTTTCTATTTCTTCCTGATTCAGTCTTGGCAGGTTGTGCATTTCTAAGAATTTGTCCATTTCTTCCAGGTTGTCCATTTTATTGGCATAGAGTTGCTTGTAGTAATCTCTCATGATCTTTTGTATTTCTGCAGTGTCAGTTGTTACTTCTCCTTTTTCATTTCTCATTCTATTGATTTGAGTCTTCCTTTTTTTTCTTGATGAGTCTGGCTAATGGTTTATCAATTTTGTTTATCTTCTCAAAGAATGAGCTTTTAGTTTTATTGATCTTTGTTATCGTTTCCTTCATTTCTTTTTCATTTATTTCTGATCTGACCTTTATGGTTTCTTTCCTTCTGCTAACTTTGGGGTTTTTTTGTTCTTCTTTCTCTGATTGCTTTAGGTGTAAGGTTAGGTTGTTTATTCGAGATGTTTCCTGTCTCTTAAGGTAGGATCATGTTGCTATAAACTTCCCTCTTAGCGCAGCTTTTGGTGCATCCCATAGGTTTTGGGTCATTGTGTCTCCATTGTCATTTGTTTCTAGGTAATTTTTGCTTTCCTCTTTGATTTCTTCAGTGATCACTTTGTTATTAAGTAGTGTATTGTTTAGCCTCCATGTGTTTGTATTTTTTACAGATCTTTTCCTGTAACTGATATCTAGTCTTATAGCGTTGTTGTCGGAAAAGATACTTGATACAATTTCAATTGTCTTAAATTTACCTAAGCTTGATTTGTGACCCAGGATATGACCTATCCTGGAGAATGTTCCATGAGCACTTGAGAAAAACGTGTATTCTGTTGTTTTTGGATGGAATGTCCTATAAATATCAATTAAGTCCATCTTGTTTAATATATCATTTAAAGCTTGTGTTTCCTTATTTATTTTCATTTTGGATGATCTGTCCATTGGTGAAAGTGGAGTGTTAAAGTCCCCTACTATGAATGTGTTACTGTTGATTTCCCCTTTTATGGCTGTTAGTATTTGCCTTATGCATTGAGGTGCTTCTATGTTGGGTGCATAAATATTTACAATTGTTATATCTTCTTCTTTGATCAATCCCTTGATCATTATGTAGTGTCCTTCTTTGTCTCTTCTAATAGTCTTTATTTTTATTTTTTAATTAATTTATTTAGGGTGGTGTTGGGTCTTCGTTTCTGTGCGAGGGTTTTCTCTAGTTGTGGCAAGTGGGGGCCACTCTTCATCGCAGTGTGCGGGCCTCTCACTTTCGTGGCCTCTCGTTGCGGAGCACAGGCTCCAGACGCGCAGGCTCAGTAGTTGTGGCTCACGGGCCTAGTTGCCCCGCAGCATGTGGGATATTCCCAGACCAGGGCTCGAACCCATGTCCCCTGCATTAGCAGGCAGATTCTCAACCACTGCGCCACCAGGGAAGCCCCAATAGTCTTTATTTTAAAGTCTATTTTGTCTGATATGAGACTTGCTACTCCAGCTTTATTTTGGTTTCCATTTGCATGGAATATCTTTTTCCATCCCCTCACTTTCCATCTGTATGTGTCTCTAGGGCTGAAGTGGGTCTCTTGTAGACAGCATATATATGGGTCTTGTTTTTGTATCCATTCAGCCAGTCTGTGTCTTTTGGTGGGAGCATTTAATCCATTTACATTTAAGGTAATTATCGATATGTATGTCCCTATTCCCATTTTCTTAATTGTTTTGGTTTTGTTATTGTAGGTATTTTCCTTCTCTTGTGTTAGTTGCCTAGAGAAGTTCCTTTAGCATTTGTTGTAAAGCTGGTTTGGTGGTGCTGAACTCTCTCAGCTTTTGCGTCTCTGTAAAGTTTTTAATTTCTTCATCAAATCTGAATGAGATCCTTACTGGGTAGAGTAATCTTGGTTGTAGGTTTTTCTCCTTCATCACTTTAAATATGTTCTGCCAGTCCCTTCTGGCTTTCAGGGTTTCTGCTGAAAGATCAGCTGTTAACCTTATGGGGATTCCCTTGTGTTATTTGTTGTTTTTCCCTTGCTGCTTTTAATATGTTTTCTTTGTATTTAATTTTTGACAGTTTGATTAATATGTGTCTTGACATATTTCTCCTTGGATTTATCCTGTATGGGACTCTGTGCTTCCTGGACTTGATTAACTATTTCCTTTCCCATATTAGGGAAGTTTTCAACTATAATCTCTTCAAATATTTTCTCAGTCCCTTTCTTTTTCTCTTCTTCTTCTGGAACCCCTATAATTCAAATGCTGGTGCATTTAATATTGTCCCAGAGGTCTCTGAGACTGTCCTCAGTTCTTTTCATTCTTTTTTCTTTATTCTGTTCTGCAGTAGTTATTTCCACTATTTTATCTTCTAGGTCACTTATCCGTTCGTCTGCCTCAGTTATTCTGCTATTGATCCCATGTAGAGTATTTTTAATTTCATTTATTGTGTTGTTCATCGTTGTTTGTTTCATCTTTAGTTTTTCTAGGTCTTGTTAAATGTTTCTTGCATTTTCTCTATTCTATTTCCAAGATTTTGGATCATCTTTACTATCTTTATTCTGAATTCTTTTTCAGGTAGACTGCCTATTTCCTCTTCACTTGTTTGTTATGGTGGGTTTTTACTGTGCTCCTTCATCCGCTGTGTGTTTTTCTGTCTTCTCATTTTGCTTATCTTACTGTGTTTGGGGTCTGCTGTTTGCAGGGTGCAGGTTCGTAGTTCCCATTGTTTTTGGTGTCTGTCCCCAGTGGCTAAAGTTGGTTCAGTGGGTTGTGTAGGCATCCTGGTGGAGGGGAGTAGTGCCTGTGTTCTGGTGGATGAGGCTGGATCTTGTCTTTCTGGTGGGCAGGTCCACGTCTGGTCGTGTGTTTTGGGTGTCTGTAGCGTTATTATGATTTTAGGCAGCCTCTCTGCTAATGGGTGGGGTTGTGTTCCTGTTTTGCTAGTTGTTTGGCATAGGATGTTCAGCACGGTAGCTTGCTGGTCATTGAGTGAAGCTGGGTGCTGGTGTTGAGATGGAGATCTCTGGGAGATTTTCTCCATTTGATATTATGTGGAGCTGGGAGGTCTCTTGTGGACCAGTGTCCTGAAGTTGGCTCTCCCACCTCAGAGGCACAGCACTGACTCCTGGCTGCAGCAGCAAGAGCCTTTCATACACACGGCTCAGAATAAAAGGGAGAAAAAGTAGAAAGAAGGAAGGAAGGAAGGAAAGACAGAAAGAAAGAATGAAAGGAAGGAAGGAAGGAAGGAATGATGGAAGGAAGGAAGGAAGGAAGGAAGAAAGAAAGAAAGAAAGAAAGAAAAAAGAAAGAAGATAAAATTAAAGTAAAATAAAATAAAGTTTTTAAAATAAGAAGTAATTATTAAGAAAGGAATTAAAAAAAAAAAAGGACGGATAGAACCCTAGGACAAATGGTGAAAGCAAAGCTACACAGACAAAATCTCACACAGAAGCATACACATACACACTCATAAAAAGAGGAAAAGGGGAAAAAAATCATGAATCTTGCTCTCAAAGTCCACCTCCTTAATTTGGGATGATTCATTGTCTATTCATGTATTCCACAGATGCAGGGTATATCAAGTTGATTGTGGAGCTTTAATCCGCTGCTTCTGAGGCTGCTGGGAGAGATTTCCCTTTCTCTCCTTTGTTCTCACAGCTCCCAGGGGCTCAGCTTTGGATTTGGCCCTGCTTCTGCATGTAGGTCGCCGGAGGGCGTCTGTTCTTCGCTCAGACAGGACGGGGTTAAAGGAGCAGCTGCTTTGGGGGGTCTGGCTCACTCAGGCCGGGGGGAGGGAGGGGTGCGGATGCAGGGCGAGCCTGCGGCGGCAAAGCGGCAAAGACCAGCGGGACATTGCACCAGCCTGAGGCGCACCAGCTTCTCCCAGGGAAGTTGTCCCTGGATCCCGGGACCCTGGCAGTGGTGGGCTGCACAGCCTCCCCGGAAGGGAGGTGTGGAGAGTGACCTGTGCTTGCACACAGGCTTCTTGGGGGCGGCAGCAGCAGCCTTAGCGTCTCATGCCCGTCTCTGGGGGCCGCGCTGATAGCTGCGGCTCGCGCCAGTCTCTGGAGTTCCTTTAAGCAGCGCTCTTAATCCCCTCTCCTCGTGCACCAGGAAACAAAGAGGGAAGAAAAAAATCTCTTGCCTCTTTGGCAGGTCCAGACTTTTCCCGGACTCCCTCCCGGCTGGCCATGGTGCACTAACCCCTTCAGGCTGTGTTCATGCAGCCAACCCCAGTCCTCTCCCTGCACTCCGACGGAAGCCGGAGCCTCAGCTCCCAGCCCCCGCCCACCCCGGCGGGTGAGCAGACAAGCCTCTCGGGCTGGTGAGTGCCGGTCGGCACTGATCCTCTGTGCGGGAATCTCTCCGCTTTGCCCTCCGCACCCCTGTTGCTGTGCTCTCCTCCCCGGCTCCGAAGCTTTCCCCCTCCGCCACCCGCAGTCTCCACCCGTGAAGGGGTTTCCTAGTGTGTGGAAACCTTTCTTCCTTCACAGCTCCCTCCCACTGGTGCAGGTGTCGTCCCTATTCTTTTGTCTCTGTGTTTTCTTTTATCTTTTGCCCTACCCAGGTACGTGGGGGGGGGGGGGGGGTTCTTGCCTTTTGGGAGGTCTGAGGTCTTCTGCCAGCATTCAGTATGTGTTCTGTAGGAGTTGTTCCACGTGTAGATGTATTTCTGGTGTATCTGTGGGGAGGAAGGTGATCTCCGCGTTTTACTCTTTCGCCATCTTCCCAGATCCCCCTACCCATTTTTAAGATAGGGTTGTTGGTCGGTTTTTTTTTTCCAACTGAAAGTTTATATATTCTGAATACAAGTCTTTTCACATGTGTGTTTCATAAATATATTCTCCTAGTCTCTGCTGTGTCTTTTTATTTTCTGCACAGTGGAATGGAACTTTTTGGGGGGAATACATTAATATGCGCTTTTTCTTTTTTGCATTTCTTGGTGCTTCATGCCCATTCTAGTCTTCAAGAGGCACTTGCTCATCTCAGGTAGAATTATTATTTTTGCATCAGGAATGAAAAGTAAAGATGGTGTCAGTATGTAGCTTTTTATATATGGAAGAAAATTACGTCAGTCTCCAGGAAACAGTCATTTTGAAAACCTGGATTTATCAAGAGAAAAGCCTTGTTTAGAGTTTTTTAACTTCTACTAATTCATCAAAGAATCAATCCTGGACTACTATAAGATATAAACTCTTAAAGCCATGAATAAAAATCCTGCCTTCCAAAAAGAGTGTACTTGAGAATGTGAATAATTTGACACAGCGTTCATCCAAGTCCAGAGGAGAGAGGAATCAGAGAGCTCACACCTACAGTCTTGGCAAACTATGGGAAGAGTTTCAGGGAAAGCATGCCAATAAGCAAGAGCATCCTGATGTCCTATCCAGACTGAAGTCCTGTGGGCACCAAAGTAGAGAGGAAAGCAATCATCACTGGGGTTTTTGTCTTTTATCACAATCGGAACTTTGGCAGGGACCATTTCACTGATAGTTCAGTCCCAACCTAGGGTAATTACAGTAGAAACTGTAACAGTAGCACGGGTGTGACTGATTGAAGAGAGTGAAAAAGAACCCAAATTAGCATTCCTAGCATCCTTCTGTTTCTTTAGGTTTTGAAAATGTCTTAGTAATTCTTAAGCAACTTTGGAGTTGGGATGGAGATCAGATGTCAGGAATGTAGCTGAGATTGGACAAGGGTTGTCAAAAGCTACAAGGTTGGCCATCCAGACCTGAGAACAGTTGAATTCATGGATAGAGATTGTTGGGATGGGGTCCAGTCCACATAAGGAGACGGTCAAGCTCTTTAGGAGAACCACCAGTGCAGAGAACCCTCTTCCACTAGCTGTAGCAGTATCAGAGGATTACAGGTCTCCCAAGAATGCTGCCAGCCTGATGTCACCTCAGATGTCATCAGTATAGGAACTAGCTCAGTCACTCACTCTGCAATCTAGACCATCAAAGCATGGAAGATATCCATAAGCATCTGTAGTGTCCTTGCCTCTGACCACTATGTCATCTATAGTCTCGGATATAATTTTAGAGAGAAGTAAAGGGATATGGAGAAAATATGGCAGACTGAGAATTTGTCTGAAAGACTCTGAGTCAGCAAAGTGTGACTAAACCAGAGGCAGGGAAGTGGTTAGAACTCTTCCCACCCTAACATTACAAAGGAGATGTAGTGGGCACAGGGGAAAGTTTAAATTTGTAATCGGCTCTTGATGGTTTGCTGGATAATTACTGAAATCTCCACGTTTGCTTGGACAACTATGTAATCTATGAATTTTTAGCTCTTGAATTTTAACTATTAGGAATAAGCCAGACACAAAATGTAAAGAATAGCTTTCTGAGCTTCCTCTCTCCTGATCGTCAGTTTTTCTCTTTTGATTAGTGCCTTCTGCTTCCCACATCCAGCTTTCATGGTAGAAATTTTTAAATCTTAATTCATTCTTTCCTTATCAGGACAAGGGGGACAAGGTGTGAGACTGACTTAATGCAACTCTCCCAGTGCTTTAAAGCACCTCTGACTCCTTAGCTCAGCCAGACCCACCCTCCTCATCAGTGGTGATTTTATCCCTTTTCTCAGTCAAGTTTCCTCTACTGTTCCCTTGTGCACATTTGAATCCAGATTATGAACATGGATCAAGATCCTTCTCCATTCACATAATATGATGGCTTGCCTTCTGTTTAAATATCCCTTAACATTTTTTTAGCAGAATTTTTTAATTCAACTCTGAGAAACATTGTTTCCTTTTTTAAAAAAAAAATTATCTGAGTATAGTTGATTCACAATGCTGCATTAGTTTCAGGTATACAGCAAAGCGAATCAGCTACACACATACACATATCCACTTTTTTTTTTTAAAGATTATTTTCCCATATAGGCCACCACAGAGCATTGAGTAGAGTTCCCTGTGCTACACAGCAGGCTCTTATTAGTTATGTATCCTATATATAGTAATGTGCACATGTCAGTCCCAATCTCCCAATCCATCCCCCCCGCAATCCCCTGGTAACCATAAGTTTGTTTTCCACATCCATGACTCTACCTCTGTTTTGTAAATAAGCTCACCTGTACCCTTTTTTTTTAGATTCCACACATAAGCAACACCACAGGATATTTGTCTGTCTGACCCACTTCTCTCAGTATGACAATCTGTAGGTCCAACCATGTTTGTTTGCTGCAAAAATAATAATAATAATCCCTTAATGTTTTCATAACACTTTATAACATTTGTAAAGTTTTCCCAAAGGAGCTATTTGCTGAAATCCCAAAGAGGACCACTAGGGTCCTAACAAGAATCTGGGTCTGGGCTCACTCAAACTAGTCTGTTACTGTTTTCTTTTGGCCTGTTCTCACGTCTTTTTGTCAACAACAGGAAATTAGATTGCTGTCCAAACCAATGGAAGACTAACCCTAAGAAGTCTAGAGTGAGGTCAGTTGATAAAAACATATGTCAAGAATAAAATAGTGCAGACTAGAAATTACCTCTCTTCCCTTCCAACATGGGGAATCCCCTATTATATGCCTGTGATACTTAATACAGAACACTGTAGTGACCAGGTGTTTCCTCAATGAAGTCTCCATGCTAGAGACATGCATTTCCAAACACCTTGATTGAGTCTCCTGGCAAGCATTCATGCAAGTAAATATGTCGAGATTACCTTCATTGATGTGAAAGACTATGGGGAGACCCACTAATGGTAGGGTATTACCTTCTAATAACCACAGTGTTTACACTTATCATCCAGAAAGACAGAGAACCAGACTGTTCCATTAAGCTGTCAATCAGAACTTATGAAGAACAGACTGTATGTTACCAGTTTAAATGTAACAAGGCATGAAAATTATAGGATTTTGAGAATGCTAGTCATTCTCTTCCTCTAAAAAGAAGATTCAAGAAATTATTTTTTCTGAAGTCTTGAATATTTAGGCTCCCACAGGCTATTCATTTTTGTGCTTTTACAGTTGTGTCTCCAGAAAAAGAGATAAAGCTTGATCTCTTACATTTCTATAGTACTTTACAGTTTATAGGGCACTTGTATGTACACAACCTGCTTTCTAAATGATATTCTCTACAAAATATTTCCTCATCGCAGAACCACAAATTCTAAAGATGTTTCTCAGAAGACTATTAGTTAGCTTTCAGAATAACAAATCAAGTTTGCAATTTTTATAATGTTGCAACAACATTTTGAATGTTTTTAGTGCATATTTGTATGACTTTGAAAAGAGCTAGAGTATTTTAAGTAACACTGTTAACTACTAATTTTTTGGAGAAAAACAAGTTAATGGAGCAATAGGGTTTATTTGGTATAATAAGGCATTTCTGTCCTTCATTATTTATAATTTTATTGGGAAATATGTGCTAATGCAAACAATTTTCATATATGAATAAAACATAAGGCAGAGTAGTAATTAATATAAAAGGATTCAACAGCACATAAAGGTGGTTAATATATCTACCTCTTCCTATATCAATGCCGGTTATATTTCCTTGGAAGACACTAAAGATCAAAAATCAAGCCTGATCTTTAGTTTCATTCTCAGTTAACTTGAAGGTTTGCATAAAAAAGGAAATCAGGTTGACTGTGAACAAGGAGGATGAATAGCTCAGATAAAAAAGATCAAGAGGGAAAAGTATACAGGAGGGAAAGTGGAAATGTGTCAGCTTGCTTAGCAGCAAAAAAGGTCTCCTTTAACGACTCCAAGTGGAACAATTTCTCCTACCTTGTCACAATGGAAGTTTGAGAGGAACATCAGTTACTTATGAAGGAGGCTGTAGGATCTTCAGAAGCTTTGATAGAAAAGGAAGTGATTATCTGGTGTGATAGAGAGGAAAGGAAGAATTAGAGGAGTTTTCAAAGTAATGTCCTGGTAGCACTGCTACTTGAACAGGAATTTTAGTGAGATTCTTTTGGATGTATGGAAATAGGACTTACTGGTTTGTTCAAGACAGGCAGATGCAGATACTATTCAAAAAGGGACAGAGTTCCCATGGGAAGAACAAGAAATGGAACAGAACCAGAAAATCATCATAACTGGAACTGGGTTCATGTCCCCTTGATGGAATTCAGCACAGGACTGTGTGGATTATCATGACAGTAATGCTTTATCTTTCATGATGATGTCCATAGCTGTGATCTCACTCTTTATATGTCTTCTCTTCCCCATAGCCCTTTAATCTAAATGTTTTCTCTAGCTCACAGCTTCATTTTGCTCTTAGTTACAGCTTCTTCATAGACCCATACTTTGTGCATTTGTGGGAAGCCATTCTTCAGCTCTCTTTCACAAACGTCCCAATTAGCCTGCCAGATAAATTCATACAACCTTTGGGCTAAGCAGCTGTGACTTGGAGAAAGAGTGAAGACACATGGTTAGCTTGGCCTGGCTCTCCAGCAAGGGCTGTGGGTGGGGCAGATTTCCTTAGAAGGGCTACAGGCATTGTGTGTATTAAGATGGATAAACCTAGAAAAAGACATACCTGAGAACACTGTTGGCTTCCTTACTTGCCTGTGATATCTGAGCTTCTGCTCGTATCTCTTGTGGTATTCTTCTAAGCTTTATATTTCCACATAATACTCTTTTCACTTCAAGGACTATGTCTGTTTGTATCAAGAACTTGAAAATATGAGAAAATACTCCTACGGATGAATGAATGAATGTTTTTCCACAATCTTGTCTAATAGATTAATTGATAATAGTGCTTACTGTACCACATTCTTCTGCCAAGCTGTCTTTTATATGGTTGCTGCTTCGTAACACTCTGAATTATTATTGTGTGTTTCTTTTCTTGGGTATCCTGTTGTCATTTGAAGCTAATTTTAAAAACTTTGTTTCTGGTTAGGTTGCTTGTATTCCAATTCTTTGTTTTCGGTGATTAGTTTTGGTCACATGAATGCTGTCAAAATGATGCTGATTAAGATATTGAAATAAAGTTAAAGTCTAAATCATAACCAATTATTACAGACAGGTGGAATGGAGGCCATTTGCTAACCAAGAAGGACTTTTTTAAAAAAATTGGTGAGAAAATTGTTTTACTGCATTTTAGTGCTGCATATGGACTTTTTTGGATAACCTGCATAATTGAGTTATTCTCTTCTTAATGAGTCACAGTACAAGAGCTATGCAGCACAGTGTTTATACTCACTGTTAGTACCATATTACCAGCAAAATTGTTAGAGTATCTTTTTTTTGGCAGATGACCTAATCATCATTTAATTGTGCCATACTAAGCTACAAAATTGCTCATGATCTCTTCATGCCTTTCACATAAGAAATGAAGAATTAGCAGAGTATACATTTGTAGTATATGCTAAGAATTTTTAATAAGGTAGAGTGGAAACAATTCTGGGAAGATACAATTTATTATAGATTGGGATTTAGACAAATAAATACAAGTGTGGCAAGGGAACTAGACTTTGGTATTTAAAAGCTGTTACTCTGAAGTGGAGCTTTGTGCCTACCAGCTTACCTTTTTCTTTGTAAGATACTCTGAATTCTGCCTTATAGTTAAAATGCTGCCATGAGAAAATCAATTCAAGTTTTTCTAGTCAAGTAAATTTATTAACCAAGTAATTATTGATTGGGAATAAAATCTGGGGAAATTTTCAAAGATTATGTCCTTTAGAATATACTTGCACATTCAAAAAATACTATAAATCACATGGCTTGTGAAACTCTTAGTAACATGAACTAGAAAAAAAAAAGAACTTGAATCATGGCTATAATGCATTAGCCAAATTGAAACTAAAGAAAGCTCTGACTTGACCATTAAAAAGTTTATGTTTCATGCCATTTTTGCATCTAGCTTCAAAGTTCTTGGAAATTGATAGGAAAGTCAATATGCTTTTTCTTCTTCCAAAGCATGTTGCCACATATCTTTCTGTTTCCTGTGATGAGTCAAGGAAGGAGTTGGAAATAAGCTCAAAATTATTCCTTCTTTATGCTACAGTATACTAAGCCAGAGATTCTTCGTGCAATAGGCACATTATATGCCATTTAAAAACTGATGTATCCCATGTTTTATTCCAGGAAATTATTAAACACAGATTCAGCCGTGAAGCTAATATTAGCGGTGAATAATAGCAAGAGCAATGCCATTCCATTCCCTGGACTATTGCTCCAAACACTAAATCAATCTCAATAAAATGTCCTAAAGACATTTCACGTGTCCTAAGACGAATGAATAACCTATTAGCTTATTTGAGATGAGAGTTAAGTCTGTCACATGTTAAATCTACCTCTAATGTTTGAGCTGAATTTTTAAACAAAACAAAACAAAACAAAATCTGACATTAGAGTAAATACTGTAAAGGAACGATTGAATAATTCAGGTAAGGGAGATTTCTTCCTAAATTTTAGATTTTGGAGAACAGACCTCTTTTCATAGGGTTCCAATTGACAAATGTCAGTTCAAAACTCACTCTATTCAAGGCAAAAAGAAGGTGTTATATAGAAGAAAGTAACTAAAACAATGTAGCTGTAATCTAAATACATGAAAATAGTTTATGGGACAATAAACAAACAACATTTCTAATCTGGCAACTATAAAATTCAATGAGAAGGAACACATGTTGAATTTTTAGCCTCTTGGTTGTCATATATAGACAGCCATGTCACATACAGGATTGAAATCACTCAATGTAGAGTTTCAGTGTTAATATAGCAATGACAAAAAGGAAAGCAATTATTTCAATTACAGAAGTTCATGTTACCAAAATTTGGATGTATATTTTGTGTTCAGTAAACTAGCATCATAAATATACATATCAAGTTGGTTGGAGGTACTGTTGATCAAACATAAGGGAATAGTGTAATAAGGAAATTATGTGATTTTTTTTTTTTTAATGTCAACTTTTTTCTGAGCCTTAGTTTCCTCACTGAGTTGTTGTGAAACCTCCATGGAGCTGAACCCAGTGCCTGACATGTAAAATATTCTCAGCAAAGGTTAACTATTATTACAAGTAGTCTCTTTCTCTCATATAAGTTTATTGACATCCTTTTATATTTTCATATGAATGTTTCAATGTCCTCTAAGTTATAAATATTAAGTTTTTTATAGCTTCTTCTAGTTTATTCTTAAGAATTGATAGCAGTGATGAAAGATAAGAATGCATATGTAGGCACAGCAAAAATGGAAAGTTCAGAAACTAGGAAAATTTATTAATATATTTACTTTTCCCTTTATTCTTGTTTTTGAAAGAGGATGAATTGTCAGCCTCTTAGTTGTCATATATAAATAGCCATGTTGCACATACAGAATTGAAATCACTCAATGTAGGGTTTCACCATTCATACAGCAATGAGAAAAAGAAAGCAATTTGAAATTATTTCAATTATAGAAGTGCATGTTGCCAAAATTTGATGTATATTTTGTGTTCAGCAAACTAGTATAAATGTATCAAGTTTGTTGGTGGTCCTGGAGGTGTCTCTATTAACTGCCTTAACCATTTTTTCTTTTTTTTTTCTTTTTGGTTTATCTTACCACAGAGTTGTGGTAAAGATCAACCATTGAAAAGATATTTTATTGTTACTTACCAGTCCCTTTGGTGCATGTGAGTGACGGTCAAGTATAATTTTAAACTAGATATGATTTTTTTTTCTAAAAGCAATTCATATTCTATTTGTTGGAATTATGCTGTATATCAGATATGATGAAATAAAATACTTTATTTCTTTGGAAAGAAGGATACATTATAAATGCAAAGTTTATGTAGTATTTATTTTATAAAATCATTTTGACTTGGAAGTATTTGCAAACTAAGATTTCTCCACACTGTTAATTTTATTATTTTTATGTACAAAGCTAAACTGGGAAAAAAGTGAAAAATAATTCTCACTAACAAGGAATGGAATTATTATTGATACATCAAAATAAGCCAAATGTTAGAGTAGTTAGCCGAAGTTAATAAAAGGATAATAATTTCATTAAAACACACTTTCTATGTATAAAAACTCTCAAATAGTCATTTTAGTAAGCAAAATAAAAAGAATTACTGTTATTGAATTTTCATATAATATATATTTATGAATAATTTGTGTGTTTTTAAATAAAGCTATAATTTTATGTATGTAAAACACAATTATTACTCTGAACAACTTATTACATTTTAAAATACAGAGGAGGATTTAAACTATTATTTCTCTGAAAGAAACTTCACATTGTATTTATTGATCCAATGTAATTGGTTTGGTTTTAAGTCAATGATTTTCTATAACAAAACAAGAATTAAAATTTTTCTTCCATAAAACTGCATTTTAGAATTTATTGCAGATATTAAAAAAATCTTTAATTTTCCACAAATTTGTTTCTGTAGTAAATTTAAAATTATTAATAAACAAAAGTACTTGATAAAATTAAATTCAACTATTTAGGTTGCAAGAGTCTTAGAAAATCCATTTTTGAGGCATTTCTCACAAGAACAACAACAATTTAGCTGGTAATTCCCTATTACATTCAAATTGTTAAAACAGCTGTTTTGCTGTTTTTCTTTTTTAATAAATCCTCCTAGATGATCAACATTTCTTTGTATAGTTTAAGTGTATATTTTCATAATTTACTTAATTTATCATACTTATCAATTTAGTTTTTTCTGTTTAAGACATAAAATAGAAAATATCAAATAACTTGGAACTACCTATTAGAAAGTAAATTAAAATGAAATAAATGCAATAATTTTGATTGCCTTATACTTTCAAAATAGGATTAAAATCTAATATTCTGTACATGAAAAATCTAATTTAAGGTCCTAACCCATGGATTAAACTCTTACTAGAAGATTCCTTTGATTTCAGGAAAAAAGGATTATTATTTCTGAAGAAATGAATTTTAGTTTTTCCTCTGGAAAATTCTAAATGTGCAGATGACCAGCTAATCTAATTAAAGAGATAATCTGACCTCAGTTTACCTGATTTATTTGACTTCTCATGTGAATTCTCCAGTCTTGTTTTTTTCCTATCACCTAAGCCACAAAAATATTATGAGAATTAGTAAAAACAAATCAGTAATTTGAGAGCATAGGTTTTTCAGGGTAATCCTCTCTATGGTACTATATTTGGCAGATGTTGTTGCCCAATAAAAATATTTTCAATTATGCTACATATTTTTTAAATTGTGTTTCACATTCTAGATCTGTGATTTGTGTGTGTGTGAAATACTGCTCTCTTAGTAGCATAGTTGTCATTGTTTATAACATTGATTCTTAGTTGTAACTTAGATTCTTTTGATAAGCCTCCAATCTCATCTGCACTATCAGACTTCAAAAAATCAGCCTGGAGATTTGGATGTTGATTCTGGACATTAAATAGTTGTCCAGATTTTGCCAGTTCCAAGGGGAATTTCTTTTTCTTAGAGGTGAGTGAATAGATTCTATATACTAGGAGAGAGAGTATAAACATTTGAGAAGAGATAAGCATTTGAGTAATATACAGCAGTGAGGCATATGATCACAGCTATGATGGGCAAAGTGGAATGTCAGTTTGATTCCCTTTCCAATTTTCTCTCTTCTTCCTTTGCATATAAAAAGAAAAAATATAAACTAATATTCCTAGAGTAATACTGTAATTTATTTTATATCATTTATCTTTCATGTTAACTGGTATATTTGCCAAATCGGATTGCAGACATATAAACCAAAACCACTTTGCAGAATATGTATTTATTAGAATATTCAGGATTGCAAAAGATATTAAATATCTTGTGCATGGAGAGAGAAATGGAGAGGTGGCTTGAAGCTAAGGAAGGTCCCCTCCCAATCATCCCAGGGTACAATCAAAGAAAAGGAATGGCCCTTGACTACTCTCCCCTCTCCTTTTCAAGAAAATCCCTCTTTAGTTCATTTCTTTTCCCTGTGGTCAGGTTGGCTGCATCTCCAAACACTTGTAAGTACTGTATGTTCTGACATATCCTGAAGTCATACATTAGCACCTTTTCATTCAGCAAAGAGTGAGAACAGATATCTTTTGGCAGCTGACAGCAGGGAGCAGGCAGAAAGAAGGGGAAGGAAACTGGAGGACGGGATCGCTGGGGTGTCCTAGTGGCTAGCAGGACTAATGCACCAGCTGTGAATAACCCTTTTTTGCCTGTCTACCCAGCAGATGTCTCTCTGTCATTGCCGTGTCCTCAAGCTATCCTGGTAAATCATTTGCTCATTGCAACTGAGGCACAAATGTGGCAATTGAACCTCTTCACAGCTCAAAATTGTTGATGTGTACACGGAGGAGGGCCCTGTGGTTGTACTGTACCCTGGCAGAAGCGGGGAGGAGCTTAGGGGGAGGCACTAGAGAAAGAGATTGAGGAAAAGGACGCAGGAGCCAGAGAATGTAGTGAAATATCAAGGTTACCTTGTTTTGCCTGGAGAATTAAAAGGAAGGGCACATCAATGTCTGCCTCTATTTAGTCTTTTGACTCTCTTAAACTGAAGCAGCCCCTTGCTGCCCTGCTAGATATACGTATCACTTTGAAAGATTAAAAAATGAAGAATGCAGTGATCTGTATTGTATATATGCTTTATTCTGTGGAAAGAATGTTAATAAATATACCGTGAGCCTGCAAAGTTTGCCAATATAAATAGTGTGGCATTTCAAAGTCTGTCAGTAAATGTAATTGAATTTTTCAATGTAAAAATACAGTTCAGTTATAAATTGGAGTCATGCTTGACATTAGTTGGGCATTAGAAGACATTAATTAGATACTGCTCACTTCTCTCTGGTTTCTTCATATTAAATGAAATTATCGGAAAAGAGAAATTTGCAAGCATGCAATTTAGAGATTTTTATTCTCAAAAACAAGTTGCCTGGTAATTTTTAGCGGAAGAATAAATGCTTTTTTTTTTTTTTTCCAAAAACCTTGTCAGTGAGCTGTCTAAAACGTGCCCTTCCCAATATGAACACAATACGGAAAAGCTAATCCATTTTAATACTTTGTAATGATAATAAGCTACAGTGAACAAGTAGCCTAGGGAAAAGATAGTAGTAGTCACCTTTAAACAGAAAGAGGAGAATAGCAAGTAATTGTACATTTTTACACTAGGCTGATGACAACATTTCCTGTGACTTTGAACTTACTTTGGCTGTCACCAGCCTGGCAAATATTCTGCATATCAATCAGACAGTTGTATTTCTTGCATGACATTTGCCGCATAATGTAGACATTTACTTATGTGATCCTTGTATGTAAGCACACTGTTTATATGTAAATTATTGTGTTCCTCCATGCTACAGATGCTGCACGTAGAACTGTTACGACATTTAGATCTCAATACTGCATACAATTTTCATTTATTGCTATTATTCTTGCTTAAATCTGTCTTCCTCCTTCTTTGGCATGGTTCACCCCTGAGTGTGTGGTTTATGGGGTTGTGCAGTGGTATCTGTGTGTTTTCCAGCAGTTAATTCTATTTCTGGAAACTCAGTCCATTAGAAAAATCTAATTTTTCTTGAGGATTTGTCATGTTATTTCTTGTTTCATGTTTAACAAAATATTGTAGTTAATTACCACAAAAAGAAGTATATCCGGCTATTGACTTAATTTGAGTAATTTTAATGTATCCTGGGCATGTTTGTGTAGTTTTTTAGTTCCTGTTACCTTGATTTTTGGGGGAAATATTATTTGGGGGGGAGCAGATTTTTTAAGTTTTCAATTTAAAATTTCTAAGTATCTAGGACCTATTCTTATTAGCTTCCTTCCAAAGAGCTTATTCTTTAAATATTTTAAATTACTTTTTCTGAAATAAATCAAGTGTCGCCACACAGCATAATGTATGTTACTCATAAGGCAGGAATAAAGACGCAGACCTCCTAGAGAACGGACTTGAGGTTATGGGGAGGGGGAAGGGTGAGCTGTGACGGGGCGAGAGAGAGTCATGGACATATACACACTAACAAACATAGTAAGGTAGATAGCTAGAGGGAAGCAGCCGCATGGCACGGGGATATTGGCTCGGTGCTCTGTGACAGCCTGGGGGGGTGGGATAGGGAGGGTGGGAGGGAGGGAGACGCAAGAGGGAAGAGATATGGGAACATATGTATATGTATAACTGATTCACTTTGTTGTAGAGCAGAAACTAACACACCATTGTAAAGTAATTATACCCCAATAAAGATGTTAATTAAAAAAAAAAAAATATCTTTATTGATACCATTTTCTAGCTGGATTCCTCTCCAAGGTAAGCTGTTTTTAAATTTAATTTTTATTTTATATTGGGATATAGTTGATTTAACATGTTGTGTTAGTTTATTGTACAGCAAAGCTGTTCAGTTATACATATATCCATTCATTTCCAGATTCTTTCCCAATATAGGTTATTACAGAATATTTAGTAGAGTTCCCTGTGCTATACAGTAGGTCCGTTTTGATTATCTGTTTTATATATACTACTGTATGTATGTTAATCCCAACCTCCTAATTTATCCCTCCCCCCTACCTCTCCCCTTTGGTAACCATAAGTTTGTTTTAGAAGTTTTCTGTATCATCTTTTTAGATTCCACATACCAGTGATATCATATGATATTTGTCTTTTCAGTCTGACTTACTTCACTCAGTATGACAATCTTGAGGTCCATCTGTGCTGCTGCAAATGGCATTATTTCATTCTTTTTATGGCTGAGTAATATTCCATTGTATATATACACACCACATCTTCCTTACCTATTCTTCTATCAATGGACATTTAGGTTGCTTTCATGTTTTGGCTATTATAAATAGTGCTGTAGTGAACACTGGGGTGCATGTATCTTTTTGAATTATGGTCTTCTCTGGATATATGCCAAGGAGTGGGATTGCAGGATTATATGTTAGCTCTATTTTTAGTTTTTTAAAGAACCTCCACACTGTTCTCCATAGTGGTTGTACCAATTTGCATTCCCACCAACAGTGCAAGACTGTTCCCTTTTCTCCACACCCTCTCCAGCATTTAATGTTTGTAGACTTTTTGATGATGGCCATACTGTCTGGTGTGAGGTGATACCTCATTGTAGTTTTGATTTGCATTTCTCTAATAATTAGCTATGTTGAGCATCTTTTCATGTGCTTTTTGGACATCTGTATGTCGTCTCTGGAGAAATGTCTATTTAGATCTTCTGCCCATTTTTTGATTGGGTTGTTTGTCTTTTTGATGTTGAGTTGTATGAGCTGTTTGTATATTTTAGAGATTAATCCCTTGTCAGATGCATTGTTTGCAAATATTTTCTGCCATTCTATGGGTTTTCTTTTCATTTAGTTTATAGTTTCAATTGCTGTGCAAAAGCTTTTGAGTTTAATTCGGTCCCATTTGTTTATTTTTGTTTTTATTTCCATTACTCTAGGAGGTGGGTCAAAAAGGATCTTGCTGTGATTTATGTCAAAGAGTGTTCTACCTATGTTTTCCTCTAAGAGTTTTATAGTATTTGGTCTTACAGTTATGTCCTTAATCCACTTTGAGTTTATTTTTGTGTATGGTGTTAGAGAATGTTCTAATTTCATTCTTTTACCTGTAGCTGTCCAGTTTTCCAGCACCACTTATTGACGAGACTGTTTATTCCATCACATATTCTTGCCTCCTTTGCCGTAGATTAATTAACCATAGGTGCATGGATTTATCTCTGGTCTTTCTATCCTGTTCCATTGATCTATATTTCTGTTTTTATGCCAGTGCCATACTGTTTTGATTACTGTAGCTTTGTAGTGTAGTCTGAAGTCAGGGAGCCTGATTCTTCCAGCTCTGTTTTTCTTTCTCAGGATTGCTTTGGCTATTCGGGGTCTTTTGTGCTTCCATACAAATTTAAAAATTTTTTGGTCTTATTCTGTGAAAAATGCCATTGGTAATTTGATAGGGATTGCATTGAATCTGTAGATTGCTTTGGGTAGTGTAGTCATTTTCACAATGTTAATTCTTCCAATACAAGAACGTGATATATCTTTCCACCTGTTCATGTCATCTTCGATTTCTTTCATCAACATTTTATATTTTTTGGAGTACAGGTCTTTTGTCTCCTTAGGCAGGTTTATTCCTAGGTATTTTATTCTTTTGATGTGATGATAAATGGGAGTGTTTCCTTAATTTCTCTTTCTGGTCTTTTGTTGTTTGTGTATAGAAATGCAACAGATTTCTGTGTATTAATTCTGTATCCTTCAACTTTATCAAATTCAATGATGAGCTCTAGTAGTTTTCTGGTGGCATCTTTAGATTTTCTACGTATAGTATCATGTCATCTGCAAACAGTGACAGTTTTACTTCTTCTTTTCCAATTTGGATTTTTAAAATTTCTTTTTCATCTCTGATGGCCATGGCTAAGACTTCCAAAATTATGTTGAATAACAGTCATGAGACTGAACACCCTTGTCTTGTTCCTGATCTTAGAGGAAATGCTTTCAGTAGTTCAGCATTGAGTATGATGTTAGCTGTGGGTTTGTCACATATGACCTTTATTATGTTGAGGAAAGTTCCCTATATGCCTACTTTCTGGAGAGGTTTTATCATGAATGGATCTTGAATTTTGTCAAAAGCTTTTTCTGCATCTATTGAGATGATCTTATGGTTTTTGGTCTTCAATTTGTTGATGTGGTGTATCACACTGATTGACTTGCAGATATTGAAAATCCGTTACATCCCTGGGATAAATCCTACTTGATCGTGGTGTATGATCCTTTTATTGTATCGTTGAATTCAGTTTGCTGATATTTTCATGAGGATTTTTGCATCTATGTTCATCAGTGATATTGGTATCAAGGTTATGGTGGCCTCATAGAATGAGTTTGGGAGTGTTCCTCCCTCTGCAATATTTTTGGAAGAGTTTGAGAAGGATAGGTGTTAGCTCTTTTCTAAATGTTTGATAGAATTTGCCTGTAAAGCCATCTGGTCCTGGACTTTTATTTGTTGAGAGTTTTTTAATCACAGTTTCAATTTCAGCATTGGTGATTGATCTGTTCATATTTTCTATTTCTTAATGGTTCAGCCTTGGGAGATTGTACTTTTTAAGAACTTGTCCATTTCTTCTAGGTTGTCCATTTTATTGGCATATAGTTGCTTGTAGTAGTCTCTTATGATCCTTTGTATTTCTGTGGTGTCCATTGTAAATTCCCCTTTTTCATTTTTAATTTTATTGATTTGAGCCCTCTCCTTTTTTTTTTTTTCCTTGATGAGTCTGGCTAAATTTTGTTTATCTTTTCAAAGAACCCGCTTTTAGTTTCATTGTTACTTTCTATTGTTTTCTTCATTTCTAATTTATTTCTGCTCTGATCTTTATGATTTCTTTCCTTCTACTAACTTTGGGTTTTGTTTGTTCTTCTTTCTCTAGTTGCTTTAGGTCTAAGTTTACGTGGTTTATTTGAGATTTTTTTTGTTTCCTGAGGTAAGATTGTACTGCTATAAACTTCCCTCTTAGAACTGATTTTGTTGTGTCCCATAGGTTTTGGATAGTTCATCGTGTTTTCTTTTCTTTTCTTTTTTTCTTTTGCGGTATACGGGCCTCTCACTGTTGTGGCCTCTCCCATTTCGGAGCACAGGCTCTGGATGCGCAGGCTCAGTGGCCATGGCTCACAGGCCCAGCCACTCTGTGGCATATGGGATCTTCCTGGACCGGGGCACGAACCCATGTCCCCTGCATCGGCAGGTGGACTCTCAACCACTGCACCACCAGGGAAGCCCATGTTTTCATTTTTGTTTGTCTCTAGGTATTTTTTGATATCCTCTTTGGTTTCTTCAGTGATCCATTGGTTGTTTAGTAGCATATTGTTTAACCTCCACATGTTTGTGTTTTTTACAGTTTTTTTCTTGTCATGGATTTCTAATCTCATAGTGTTGTGGTCAGAAAATATGATTAATATGATTTCAGTTTTCTTAAATTTACCAAGGTTTGCTTTGTGGCCCAGCATGTGATCTATCTAGGAGAACGTTCCATGTACATTTGAGAAGAATGTGTATTCTGCTGCTTTTGGGTGGAATGCGGTATAAATATCAAGTCCATCTGGTCTAATATGTCCTTTAAGGCCTGTGTTTCATTATTGATATTCTGTCTGGATGATCTGTCCATTGATGTAAGTGGGGTGTTAAAGTCCCCTGCTCTTTTTTTTTTTTTGCAGTACGTGGGCCTCTCACTGTTGTGGCCTCTCCCTTTGTGGAGCACAGGCTCAGAGGCCATGGCTTACGGGCCCAGCCACTCTGCAGCATGTGGGATCTTCCTGGACTGGGGCACGAACCCATGTCCCCTGCATTGGCAGGTGGATTCTTAATCACTACACCACCAGGAAGCCCAAAAGTCCCCCACTCTTATTGTCGATTTACCCTTTTATGGCTGTTAGCATTTGCCGTATATATTGAGGTGCTTTTATGTTGGGTGCACATATATTTACAATTGTTATACCTTCTTCTTGGATTGATCCCTTGATCATTATGTAGTATCCTTCTTTGTCTCTTGTAACAACAGTCTTTATTTGAAAGTCTATTTTGCCTGATATAAGTATTGCTACTCCAGCTTTCTTTTGATTTCCATTTGCATGGAATAGTTTTTTCCATCCCCTCCCTTTCAGTCTGTATGTGTCCCAAGATCTGAAGTGGATCTCTTGTAGACAGCATATATACAGGTCTTGGTTTTGTATCCATTCAGCCAGTCTATGTCTTTTGGTTGGAGCATTTAATTTGTTTATGTTTAGGTAATTATCAATATGTATTTTTAATAGATCTTTATTGGAGTATAATTGCTTCACAATACTTGTTAGTTTCTGTTGCACACAAAAGTGAGTCAGCCATATGCATATCCCCTCTCTCTTGAGCCTCCCTCCCATCCTCCCTATCCTACCCCTCCAGGTCATCGCAAAGCATGGAGCTGATCTCCCTGTGCTATGCTGCTTCTTCCCACTACCTAACTGTTTTACATTCAGTAGTGTATATATTTGATGCTAGTTTCACTTCGCCCCAGCTTCCCCCTCCCATCCTGTGTCCTCAAGTCCATTCTCTATGTTTACATCTTTATTGCTGCCCTTCAACTAGGTTCATGATTACCTTTTTTTTTTTTTTTTAGATTTCATATATATGCGTTAGCATATGGTATTTGTTTTTCTCTTTCTGACTTACTTCACTCTGTGTGACAGACTTTAGGTCCATCCACCTCACTACAAATAACTCAATTTCGTTTCTTTTTATGGCTGAGTAATATTCCATTGTATATATGTGCCACATCTTCTTTATCTATCTATTCATCTGTCGATGGACATTTAGGTTGGTTCCATGTCCTGGCTATTGTAAATAGTGCTGCAATGTACCACAATATGTATGTTCTTTTTAATTGTTTAGGATTTGTTTTTGTATGTCTTTTTTCTTTACTTCTTTTGTTCTTTATCAGGCAGATTGCCTATCTCCACTTGACTTAGCTGTTCTTCTGGGGTTTTATCTTGTTCCTTCATATGGAACATATTTCTCTGCTGTCTCACTTTGTCTAACCTTTTCTGTTTGTGGTCTCTTTTCTGCAGGCTGTAGGGTTGTAGTTTCTCTTGCTTCTGGTGTCTGCCCCCTGGTGGCTGAGGTTGGTCAAGAGACTTGTGCAGGCTTCCTATTGGGTGGGACTAGTGCTTGCCAGTCCACCAGTGGGTGGAGCTGGGTCTTTCCCCTCTGTTGGGCAGGGCCGTGTT
This sequence comes from Delphinus delphis, assembly GCF_949987515.2. Classification (NCBI taxonomy): domain Eukaryota; kingdom Metazoa; phylum Chordata; class Mammalia; order Artiodactyla; family Delphinidae; genus Delphinus; species Delphinus delphis. Next base: position 99,277,691 of record NC_082685.1, on the reverse strand, counting down.
GAGAGATAGCTGTGGGCTCAGGATGACTTTTGGTGGCCTCTCTGCTGATGGGGGTGGGGGGGACTGTGTTCCAATCCTGTTGGTTGTTTGGCCTGAGATGTCCCAGCACTGGAGCCTGCAGGCTGTTAGGTAGTGCCAAAATAGTGACTTCTAAGAGAGCTCACACCAAGGAATATTCCCTGGGGTCTCCACCACCAGTGTCCTTATCCCCACAGTTAGCCACAGCCACACCCCCTGGATCCCCAGGAGACCGTCCAAGACCCACAGGCAGGTCTAGCCCAGGCTCCTATGGAGTCACTCTTTTGCCCTGGGTCCCAATGCACATGAAAACTTGTGTGTGTCCTCAAAGAGTGGAGTCTCTGTTTCCCCCAGTTCTTGCAGCTCCTGCATTAAAGCCTCACTGGCCTTCAAAGACAAATACTCTGGGGCCTCCTCCTCTTGATGCCAGACCCCCAGCCTGTGGAGCATGCTGTAGGGGCTCAGAACTCACTCCTGTGGGAGAACCTCTACAATGTAAGTATTTTCCTGTTTGTGGGCTGCCCGACTGGCAGGTATGAGATTTGATTATATCAGGAAAGTGTCCCTCTTACCATCTCATTGTGGCTTCCTCTTTGTCTTTGGATGTAGAATATCTTTTTTGGTAGGTTCCAGTTTTTTTTGCTGATGGTTCTTCAGCAGTTAGCTGTGATTTTGGTATTTTTGTGAGAGAGGTGAGTCCTTCTACTCTACCATCTTGTCTCTTCCCTCCCAAGGGTATTTTGATTAGGGTTCATCTTTGGGGCTGGTGGTTATTTACTTGGTTTTAATTAAAATTCTTTAGATTCACTCTGCTTTCTATGAATAAGTTCCCAATAAGTGTTAGCCCTTTTTATAGCTAAATAAAACACATCTTTGAATATAAATGCCTTTGATTCTAAAATAACTAAGACTTTTTAGATTCTGCTGAAATATGTTCAGTTGTAACACAGTAACACTTTTGTCTGCTTTCTGATATTTGTGAATGGATTAATTAATAATTAGCCTCCATGAATATCCAGAGAAAGCAGTCTGGGTCCAGGGACTGGGAAGAAAGAAAAAAAAATTTTTTTTTTTTGCGGTACGCGGGCCTCTCACTGTTGTGGCCTCTCCCATTGCGGAGCACAGGCTCCGGACGCGCAGGCTCAGCAGCCATGGCTCACGGGCCCAGCTGCTCCGCGGCACGTGGGATCTTCCCGGACAGGGGCACGAACCCGTGTCCCCTGCATCGGCAGGCGGACTCTCAACCACTGCGCCACCAGGGAAGCCCGAAAAAAAAATTTTTAAATAAAAATACTGAAAAAAGAAATGGAGTAAATAATCTTTCCTATTTAAACAAAATAGCACTTTACTTTTTATAATGCCCAACCCAATACTCTAATTCCATGGCTAAGAAAACTAGGCCTCAGTAAAAGGAGGTGCTAAGTTGTGGCAGTGATGGCTAGCTGATTCCTACCAATTGATTGATTGATGCTTAGTCACTAAACCAGAAACTTTCCCAGATTTTGCTTCTGGACTTAGTCATGTGACTAGTTTTGGCCAAAGTAACGTAAACCTGAATTGATGTACATCACTTCTGGGCTGACATGTCTGCCAGATAGATAAAACTGAAGTGACTTTCCAGTCACAAAAGTATGACCACAGTATGGAAGTGGCTTCAGTTTCTGAGTTACCTCTTTAAAAGGACAGCTCTGGAAACATCAAAGTAAAATGAAAATATGTATAACTATATAATGGTCTAAATATTGCAATTTGGGCATTGTTTTAGCCACTAGCCCGCCCTATTATAGCTGTACACTAATATTTACTACCTCCTGTGTATATTTATTTTATCTTCACAATATCCTTATAAAATAGATATTAAGATCTCTAATTCACAGTAGAGGCATGTGAAGCTTACTATGTTTGATCATTGACTTGTCTAATACAACAGAATCAGAATTTTTTTATTGAAGTGTATTTGATTTACAATGTTGCATTAGTTTCAGGTGTGAGCAAAGTGATTCAGTTATACGCACATAGATATCTATTCTTTTTCAGATTCTTTTCCTTTATACATTATTATAAAATATTGAGTAGAATTCCCTGTGCTATATAGTAGGTCCTTGTTGGTTATCTATTTTATATATAGGAGTGTGTATATGTTAATCCCCAAATACTAATGTATCCTCTCTACCTTTGGTAACCATGCATTTGTTTTCTGTGGGTCTATTTCTGTTTTGTATATAACTTCATTTTATCATTTTTTTTTTAGATTCCACATATAAGTGATATCATCTGATATTTATCTTTCTCTATCTGACTTCACTCAGTATGACAATCTCTAAGTCCATCCATGTTGCTGTAAATGGCGTTATTTCATTCTTTTTATGCTGAGCAATATTCCATTGTACATATGTATCACATCTTCTTTATCCTTTCGTCTGTCAATGGACATTTAGGTGGCTTCCATGTCTTGGCTATTGTAAATAGTGCTGCACTGAACATTGGGTGCATGTATCTTTTCGAATTATATCTGTCTTTTCAAGATATATGTCTAGGAGTGGGATGGTAGGATCATCTGGTAGCTCCATTTTTAGTTTCTTAAGGAATCTCCATACTGTTTTCCATGGTGGCAGCACCAATTTACATTCCCACCAACTGTGTTGGAGGGTTCCTTTTTCTCCACACCCTCTCCAGCATTTATTATTTGTAGACCTTTATGTTGATGGCCATCTGTATGTCTTCTTTGGAGAAATGTCTATTTAGGTCTTCTGCCCGTTTTTGGATTGGGTTGTTTCTTTTTGTGATTTTGAGCTACATGAGTTGTTGGTATATTTTGGAGATTAATCCCTCGTCAGATGCATCATTTGCAAATATTTTCTGCCATTCTGTGGGTTGTCTTTTCATTTTGGTTTATGGTTTCCTTTGCTGTGCAAAAGCTTTGAAGTTTCGTTCAATCCCATTTGTTTATTTTTGTTTTTATTTCCATTACTCTAGGAGGTGGATCAAAAAAGATCTTGCTGTGATTTATGTCAAAGAGTGTTCTGCCTATGTTTTCCTCTAAGAGTTTTATAGTGTCCGGTTTTACATTAAGATCTTTAATCCATTTTGAGTTTGTGTATGGTGTTAGGGAGTGTTCTAATTTCATTCTTTTTACATTTAGCTGTCCAGTTTTTCCAGCACCACTTATTGAAGAGACTGTCATTTTCTCATTATATATTCTTGCCCCCTTTGTTGTAGATTAACTGACCATAGGGGTATGGGCTTATTTCTGGGCTTTCTATCCTGTTTCATCGATCTATATTTCTGTTTTTGTGCCAGTACCATGCAGTTTTGATGACTGTAGCTTTTGTAGAATAATCTGAAGTCAGGGAGTCTGATTCCTCAAACTTTGTTTTCCTTTCTGAAGATTGTTTTGGCTCTTCAAGGTCTTTTGTGTTTTCATACAAAGTTAAAAACTTTTTTTTTTTTGTAGTTAACAGAATCATAATCTGAGCTTTCTAAATTCATGTTCTTGCTGGTTTACATCCAGCAACCCCAGCATTGTGGGTCACTTCATGAGAGCCCTTACTCTGGATTTTCCCCACAGAGATTGCAGGGTAATTTATGAGGCTCAACCCCTAGAAATCTGATTGTGGCAGAGAAGAGAGGGAGAGGCTCCCAACAACCATCACTCAGATTTTTACTCACCAAGTTCCTATTTGCAGAGCCCAAGGCGTAATCCCAACCAGCACATTTTCTCATCTGCAGAACCAAGGTGGAGAGGCAGTCTGACCAGGTAACTCAGCAGGGCTCAGGTCTGCCCACTTCAGGTTTTCAAACAAGGAGTTCTGCCAGGGCCGGTGGGCAGAACAGGCTCCAGGCCTAGTGAAAGAGCTGTCATAGCTCTACCTTTTGTGAATCTTGGCTCCTCCACCATTACCAGAAAATTTGGGAGTTGCCTGAGGTGGGCAGAAGCCATCTAGAGTCATAGCTTCACACACAGCAGAACATGACCCCAGCCCCATCTGACAGAAGGCTGGCGAGAACACCTGGAAGCTGTATAGCTGAATAACTACCAAGCTAAGAGGCAGGCACACAACTGATTGCCCCCCAGAGCAAAGTCCATGGCTCTGTTTGGGCAGGAACTAGGGGCATGGGTCAGCTTGAGGCCTTGGAGCTCTATCTCTTACTATGTTCAGGCAGGGATTCTAATTTGTAGCCACACTTATTGCTGAATAGAACATTTAGCCCTCCTGACCAGGGAACCTTACCAGAGCACATGAGAAGCTGCATATCCCATCCAATAGCCCTGCATACAGTGGTCTTGAACAAAGATCACAGCCCGTGGCTTTTCCTGTCTGCAGAGTAAAACCAGTGGCCTCACCTGACCAGGATATTCAATGTATACACTTTCTTGATTCAGGTCCCCAAACAATGATCCATGTAGGCCCTCTACTGCTGCCCTGCCAGGTCAGGGAAGCTAATTCATAGCTTCACTTACTGCTACATATAACAACACCCAGTCTTGAAAGTCTAGCAAGCCTTACCAGAGAATCCAGGCAACTGTGAACCCTATCCTACAGACTCATTGAGCAGAGAACCAAGCCAGTGACACAGTCTCCCCACCCACCTTCCAGCTGACCTCAGAGCTCAAACAGTTGTCTTATCCCAGAACAGACCCTAAGAGCTGGCCCAGCCTTCTCAAGGATGTTACCACAGACACATCCAGAAATCCAAACTGAGCTGACTAGTGAAGAACTGTCTCTACAAAGTGAATCTACAAAATCTGGAAAGGGAGACCACTTATTCAAATGTGCAGATACCAAGGAATTAGGATCATGAAAAATCAGGTAAATATGATACAACAAAAGGAAACTAATAAAGGTCTAATAACTAATTCTAAAGAAATGTACATCTATACGCTGTAAGAGAAGATTTCAGAATAATCCTCTTAAAGAAATTTAGCAAACTACACGAACATATAGACAAACAAAATTAAGAAAAGAATGCATGAACAAAATTAAAAATTCAAGAAAGAAAGAGAAATCATTAAAAAAAAAAAAAAACCCTGGAGTTGAAAATACAATAATCGAGTGGAAGAATTCAACAGGGAGCTTCAAAAGTGGACTCTTTGAAAGCAAAAGAATCAGTGATCTGGAAGACAAGACATTTGAAATTATCCTGTCAATGGGGCAAAAAAGCAAAAGACTGAAGAAAGATTATGGGACCTATAGTACACAATAAAACAAAAAAAAATTCACATTATGAGAATTCCAGAAGGAAAGGAGAAATGGAAAGGGACAGAAAGTATATTTAAAGCAATAATGGCTTAAAACTTCCCAAATCCAGGGAGAGAAATAGACATCTAAATCCAAGAGGCCCAAAATACTCCAAATAGGGCTACACCAAAGTGTCAAAAGTAAAAGAGAAAAGAGAGAAGTTACATACAAGTGAACCCCCTAAGAGTATCAGAGGATTTCTCAACAGAAACTTTTCAGGCCAGAAGAGCATGGAATGACATATTCAAAATATTGAAGGAAAATATCTGTTAACCAAGAATACTAGATATACTGTAAATAGATATACTGTAACATCAATAACCTGAAATGTTAGGGTGAAGAGAAATAAAAGTATAAGGCTTTGGAATTCTATTGAAGGTTAAGTTGTTACTAGTTTAAAGTAGGGTGTTAAAGATATTTTATGTAAGCTTCATGATAACCACAAGGGAAAAACATGGAGTAATTACACAAAAGAACATGCTAAATATCAATGCATCCTGATACCACAAGATATCAAAGCACAAGAAAAGACATCAGGATAAAAAACAAAAAACAAGGAACAATGGGTCTACAAAACACCAGAAAATAAGGCAATAGTAAGTCCTTACTTATCAATAATTACTTTAAATGTAAATGGATTAAATTATCCAATGATATGCTGTCTACAAGAGACTCACTTTAGCTTTAAAGGCACACATAGACTGAAGGGATGGAAAAATATATTTCAAGCAAATGATAACCAAAAAAAGCAGGGATAGCTACACTTATATCAGACAAAAGAGACTTGAAACTAAAAATAATAAAAAGAGACAAAGTATTGTATTACACAATGATAAAGGGGTCAATCCATCAAGAACATATACCTATTGTAAATATTTATGCACCCATTATGGCAGTACCTAAATTCATAAAGCAAAACCTAAGAGAAATAAACAGCAATAGAATAATTGTTGGAGACTTTGATACTTTACTCCGAAAAATGGATAGATTATCCAGACAGAGACTGAACAAGGAAACAACAAAGTTGAACAATAATAGACCAAACAGACCTAATAGAGATATATAAAAATATTCTATCCAACAAAATACACATTCTTTTCAAGTGCACATGGAACATTTTCTAGGATAAAGCATATGTTGGACACAAACAAGTCTTAGAAAATTCAAGAAGATTTAAATCATACCAGGTATGCTCTCTGACCACACTGGTCTGAAACTAGAAATCAATAACAAGAGAAAAGCTGGAAAATTCCCAAATAGTCATCCCTTGGGATTGGTTCCAGGAGCCTCTGTGGATGCCAAAATCTGAGGATGCTCAAATCCTTTATATAAAATAGCATAGTACCATGCTGACCCTCTGTATCTGCAGATGCAAACCCCACAAATACAGGGGCTGAATGTACATGGAAATTAAACAACACTCTGCTGAAAAACCAATGGATCAAGAAGAAATTAAAGGGGAAATTTAAAAAAGTATCTTGAAACAAACATACCAAAATTTATAAAATGCAGCAAAAGCAGTTTTAAGAGAAAAGTTCATAGTGACAGACACCATATTAAGAAACAAGAAAATCACAAATAAACAACCTAATTCTATGCCTTCAGAAAAAAAAAAAGAATGAACTGAGCATGAAGGTAGCTGGAGGGAAATAATAGAGTTTAAAGCAGAAATAAATAGAGAATAGGAAAATAATAGAAAAGATCAACCAAAAGAGTTAGTTCTTTGAAAAGATGAACAAAGTTGACAACTCTTTAGCTAGGGTAACCAAGGAAAAAGGAGAAAGGACCCAAATCAACAAAATTATAAATGGAAAAGGAGACATTACAACTGATGCCACAGAAATACAAAGAAGCACAAGAGACTACTATGAACAACTGTATATCAACAAACTTGGTAACTTAGAGCAAATGAAAAATTCTTAGAAACACAAAATTCCAAGACTAATCAGGAAGAAATAAAAAGTCTGAATACACCAATTCTATAAGAAAATTGAATCAGTAATCAAAAACTTCCCAATGATAAAAAGCCCAGAACTGATTGCTTAAGTGGCAAATTTTACCAAATATTTAAAGAATTAATACCAATTCTCAAAATCTTCCAGAAAGACTGAAGAGGAAGGAACATTTCCAAACTCATTTTATGAGGCCAGCATCACCCTGATACCAAAGACAAAAAAAAAGAAACCAAAATGAAAACACAAAAAACCTACCAGAAAACTATAGCCCAATATCCCTGATAAATACAGATGCAAAAATTTTCAATAAAATATTAGCAAACCAAATTAGCACATTAAAAGGGTCATTCACCATGATCAAGTTGTATTTATACCTGGGACGTAAGGATGGTTCAGCATATACAAATCAGTTTATATAATCACATTAGCAGAATGAAAGAAAAAAAATCATATGATCATCTCAACAAAGGCAGAAAAGGCGTTTGACAAAATTCAACATCCATTCATGATAAAAAAAAATTAACAACTTGTGTATATAAATAATAAAAACTCTTAACAAATTGTGTGTATAAGGAACATACTCCAAGATAATAAAGGGCATGTATAAGCCCACAAGTAATATATATATTTAATTGTAAAAGGTTGAAAGCTTTTCTTCTAAGATCAGAAACAAGACAAGCATGCACACTCTCAGAATTCCTATTCAACATAGTCCTGGAAGTCCTCAGCACAGCAACCAGGCAGGAAAAAGAAATAAAAGACATCAGAATTTGAAAGGGAGAAGATTGTCTCTATTTACAGAAGAGATAGTTTAATATATAGAAAACCTAAAGACTCTACTACAAAACAGGTCTAATGAATTCAGTAAAGTTGCAGAATACAGAATTAATATAAAAATAGCACCATTTCTATACACTAACAACAAATTACCTGAAAAATAAAGAATATGATTGCACTTACAGTAACACAAAAAAACAAAAAGTACTTAGGAATAAACTTAACCAAGAGATGAAAGATCTCTAAAAATGACAAGACATTAATGAAAGAAATTGAAAAAGACACAAATAAATGGAAAGGTATCCCATGTACATGGATTTGAATGTTTATGTTGTTAAAATGTCCATACTACCAAAAGTCATCTAGAAATTCAATGCAATCCCTATCAATATTCCACTAGCATTTATTACGCTAATAAAAAGTAAAACACTACTAAAATTAATATGGAAGCACAAAAGACCCCAAACTGCCAAAGCAATCCTGAGAAAAAAGAACAAAGCAGGAGGCATTAAACTTCCCGAATTTGAGCTATACTATAAAGCAATAGTAATTAAAACAGCATGGAAATGACATAAAAAAGACAAATAGGTCAATGAGACAGAACTGAGAGCTCAGAAGTAAACCCAAGCATATATAGTCAATTAATCTTTGACAAGGGAGACAAGAATATACAGTGGTGAAAAGACAGTCTCTTCAGTAAATGATGCTGGGAAAATTGGATATTTACACGTAAAAGAATGAAACTAGACTGCTATTGCTACACTTATATGTATGGCATTTAAAGCACAAGCAATACAATTTTTAAACAAAGTGAAATGACATCAAACTTAAAAAGTTCTGCAGAGCAAAAGAAACAAAGTAAAAAGACAACTTACAGAATGAAAAAAATGTTTGCAAAGCATATATCTAATAAGGGGTTAATATCCAAAATACATAAAGAACTCCTACAACTCTACAGCAGAAAAAAAATATCAATTGAGAAATGGATGAAAGACCTGAATAAAGAAGTTATATGAAAGGCCAAAAGATATATAAAAAGATGCTCAACATCACAAGTCATTTAGGGAAATGCAAATCAAAACCACAATGAGATACCACTTCACACCTGTTAGGATTCTACCTACAACATCTGAACTATGTACTTAGTTCTTGCCTACAGAAAATGAGTAGTAGCAAAGTGTGTTGATTCTAAGCCAATGGAGTTAAAAAGTGAGTGTGCCTTCTCTCTTTTATCTCTTTCTATAACAAACTTGGTTAGAGTTATTAGAAATAATACCTCCAAAAGGTGAAAGAAAATAGAATCAATATGAGGAACTCAGACAATGAAGAATAAGTATGGAAATGTGGTGTGAAAAATTATATATTTTTCTGTTAATTTCTACTGATTTCTACTATGTTAAGCTATAGGCACTAGGATTTATTTATTACAGCAGTTAGCATTCTGTTATTATTATTTTTTTAGAAATTTCATGTAATGTCTGAAACATTTATATTAACATATTTCCATACAAATAACCCCAAAAAAGTTTAGTATTAGTGTTTTTGTGTGTTTATTTAGTTATATTGCAGGTTCTTATTAGTCATCAATTTTATTCACATCAGTGTATACATGTCAATCCCAATCGCCCAATTCAGCACACCACCATCCGCACCCCACCGCAGTTTTCCCCCCTTGGTGTCCATACGTTTGTTCTCTACATCTGTGTCTCAACTTCTGCCATGCAAACTGGTTCATCTGTACCATTTTTCTAGGTTCCACATACATGTGTTAATATATGATATTTGTTTTGCTCTTTCTGACATACTTCACTCTGTATGACAGTCTCTAGATCCATCCACGTCTCAACAAATGACTCAATTCCGTTCCTTTATATGGCTGAGTAATATTCCATTTTAGATATGTACCACATCTACTTTATCCATTCATCTGTCGATGGGCATTTAGGTGGCTTCCATGACATGGCTATTGTAAATAGTGCTGCAATGAACATTGGGGTTCATGTGTTTTTTTGAATTATGGTTTTCTCTGGGTATATTCCCAGTAGTGGGATTGCTGGATCATCTGGTAATTCTATTTTTAGTTTTTTAAGGAACCTCCATACTGTTCTCCATAGTGGCTGTATCAATTTACATTCCCACCAACAGTACAAGAGGGTTCCCTTTTCTCCACACCCTCTCCAGCATTTATTGTTTGTAGACAAGAGACTGTCTTTTCTCCATTGTATATTTTTGCCTCCTTTGTCATAGATGAGTTGGCCATAGTTGTGTGGGTTTATCTCTGGGCTTTCTATCTTGTTCCATTGACCTATATTTCTGTTTTTGTGTCAGTACCATATTGTCTTGATTACTGTAGCTTTGTAGTATAGCCTGAAGTCAGGGAGTCAGATTCCTCCAGCTCCGTTTTTTTCCCTCAAAACTGCTTTGGCTATTCGGGGTCTTTTGTGTCTCCATACAAATTTTAAGATGATTTGTTCTAGTTCTGTAAAAAAATGCCATTGGTAATTTGGTAGGGATTGCATTGAATCTGTAGATTGCTTCGGGTAGCATAGTCATTTTCACAATATTGATTCTTCCAATACAAAAACATGGTAACTCTATCCATCTGCTGATATCATCTTTAATTTCTTTCATCAGTATCTTATAGTTTTCTGCATACAGGTCTTTTCTCTCCCTAGGTAGGTTTATTCCTAGGTATTTTATTCTTTTTGTTGCAGTGGTAAATGGGAGTGTTTCCATAATTTCTCTTTCAGACCTTTCATCATTAGTGTATAGGAACGCAAGAGATTTGTATACATTAATTTTGTATCCTGCAATTTTAGCAAATTCATTGATTAGCTCTAGTAGTTTTCTGGTGGCAACTTTAGGATTCTCTATGTATAGTATCATGTCATCTGCAAACAGCGACAGCTTTACTTCTTCTTTTCTGATTTGGATTTCTTTTATTTCCTTTTCTTCTCTGATTGCCGAGGCTATGACTTCCAAAACTATATTGAATAATAGTGGTGAGAGTGGACATCCTTGTCTTTTTCCTGATCTTAGAGGAAATGCTTTCAGTTTTTCACCATTGAGAATGATGTTTGCTGTGGGTTTGTCATATATGGCCTTCATTATGTTGAGGTAGGTTCCCTCTATGTCCACTTTCTGGAGAGTTTTTATCATAAATGGGTGTTGAATTTTGTCAAAAGATTTTTCTGCATCTATTGAGATGATCCTATGGTTTTTCTTCTTCAATTTGTTAAGATGGTGTATCATATTGATTGATTTGTGTATACTGAAGAATCCTTGCATCCCTGGGATAAATCCCACTTGATCATGGTGCATGATCCTTTTAATGTGTTGTTGGGTTATGTTTGCTTGTACATTGTTGAGGATTTTTGCATCTATATTCATCAGTGATATTGGTCTGTAATTTTCTTTTTTTTTAGTATCTTTGTGTGGTTTTGGTATCAGGGTGATGGTGGCCTCATAGAATGAGTTTGAAAGTGTTCTTTCCTCTGCAATCTTTTGGAAGAGTTTGAGAAGGATGGGTGTTAGCTCTTCTCTAAATGTTTGATAGAATTCACCTGTGAAGCCATCTAGTCCTGGACTTTTGTTTGTTGCCAGATTTTTAATCACAGTTTCAATTTCATTATTTGTGATTGTTCATATTTTCTGTTTCTTCCTGGTTCAGTCTTGGAAGGTTATACCTTTCTAAGGAGTTTTCCATTTCTTCCAGGTTGTCCATTTTATTGGCATAGAATTGCTTGTAGTAGTCTCTTAGGATGCTTTGTATTTCTGTGGTGTCTGTTGTAACTTCTCCTTTTTCATTTGTAATTTTATTGATTTGAGTCCTCTCCCTCTTTTTCTTGATGAGTCTGGCTAATGGTTTATCAATTTTGTTTATCTTCTCAAAGAACCAGCTTTTAGTTTTATTGATCTTTGCTATTGTTTTCTTTGTTTCTATTTCATTTATTTCTGCTCTGATCTTTATGATTTCTTTCCTTCTGCTAACTTTGGGTTTTGTTTGTTCTTCTTTCTCTAGTTCCTTTAGGTGTAAGGTTAGACTGTTTATTTGAGATTTTTCTTGTTCTTGAGGTAGGCTTGTAGAGCTATAAACTTCCCTTTTAGACCTGCTTTTGCTGCATCCCATAGGTTTTGGATTGTTGTGTTTTCATTGTCATTTGTCTCTAGGTATTTTTTGATTTCCTCTTTCATTTCTTCAGTGATCTCTTGATTATTTAGTAACGTATTGTTTAGCCTCCATGTGTTTGTGTTTTTTACGATTTTTCCCTGTAATTCATTTCTAATCTCATAGCATTGTGGTCGGAAAAGATACTTGATATGATTCCAATTTTCTTAAATTTACTGACGCTTGATTTGTGACCCAAGATGTGATCTATCCTGGAGAATGTTCCATGCACACTTAAGAAGAAAATGTAATCTGCTGTTTTTGGATGGAATGTCCTATAAATATCAATTAAATCCATCTGGTCTATTGTGTCATTTAAAGCTTCTGTTTCCTTATTTATTTTAATTTTGCATGATCTGTCCATTGGTGTAAGTGATGTGTTAAAGTCCCCCACTATTATTGTGTGACTGTCGATTTCCTCTTTTAGAGCTGTTAGCAGTTGCCTTATGTATTGAAGTGCTCCTATGTTGGGTGCATATATATTTATAATCGTTATATCTTCTTCTTGGATTGATCCCTTGATCATTATGTAGTGTCCTTCCTTGTCTCTTGTAACATTCTTTATTTTAAAGTCTATTTTATCTGATATGAGTATAGCTACTTCAGCTTTCTTTTGATTTCCATTTGCAAGGAATATCTTTTTCCATCCCCTCACTTTCAGTCTGAATGTGTCCCTAGGTCTGAAGTTGGTCTCTTGTAGACAGCATATACATGGGTCTTGTTTTTGTATCCATTCAGCAAGTCTGTGTCTTTTGGTTGGAGCATTTAATCCTTTCAGGTTTAAGGTAATCATTGATATGTATGTTCCTATGGCCATTTTCTTAATTGTTTTGGATTTGTTTTTGTAGGTCCTTTTCTTCCCTTGTGTTTCCCAGTTAGAGAAGTTCCTTTAGCATTTGTTGTAGAGCTGGTTTGGTGGTGCTGAACTCTCTTAGCTTTTGATTGTCTGTAAAGCTTTTGATTTCTCCATCGAATCTGAACGAGATCCTTCATGGGTAGAGTAATCTTGGTTGTAGTTTCTTCCCTTTCATCACTTTAAGTATATCCTGCCACTCCCTTCTGGCTTGTAGAGTTTCTGCTGAGAAATCAGCTGTTAACCTTATGGGACTTCCCTTGTATGTTATTTGTCATTTTTCCCTTGCTGCTTTCAATAATTTTTCTTTGTCTTTAATTTTTGCCAATTTGATTATTATGTGTCTTGGCATGTTTCTCCTTGGTTTTATCCTGTATGGGACTTGCTGTGCTTCCTGGATTTGGGTGGCTATTTCCTTTCCCATGTTAGGGAAGTTTTCGACTATAATCCTTCAAATATTTTCTCTGTTCCTTTCTCTCTCTTCTCCTTTTGGGACCCCTATAATGCAAATGTTATTGCAATTAATGTTGTCCCTGAGGTCTCTTAAGCTGACTTCATTTCTTTTCTTCTTCTTTCTTTATTCTCTTCCACAGCAGTGAATTCCACCATTCTTTCTTCCAGGCCACTTATCCATTTTCTGCCTCAGTTATTCTGCTATTGATTCCTTCTAGTGTAGTTTTCATTTCAGTTATTGTATTGTTCATCTCTGTTTGTTTGTTCTTTAATTTTTCTAGGTCTTTGTTAAACATTTCTTGTATCTTTCTGATCTTTGCCTCCGTTCTTTTTCTGAGGTCCTGGATCATCTTCACTATCATTATTCTGAATTCTTTTTCTGGAAGGTTGCCTATCTCCACTTCATTTAGTTTTTTTCTGGGGTTTTATCTTCTTCCTTCATCTGGTACATAGCCCTCTGCATTTTCATCTTGTCTATCTTTCTGTTAATGTTGTTTTTGTTCCACAGGCTGCAGGATTGTAGTTCTTCTTGCTTCTTCTGTCTGCCCTCCTTATTATTGAAAATGGTACCTTAATTTTGAACTAAAACCTAAAATATGTTGCATTGGTTTAGCAGTCAGGTGATAGGTGACATGGAAATTAATGTCAGAAGGAAGGCTTTCCTCTGAATCCTCACATGAGAATTACTGAAGAAAAAATAAATTTCTATTGTGCTAAGCTATAGGGGTTTCAGGGTTTATCTATTATACCAACACTCATTACCTTAACTAATACATGTGACTAAGTAAATGAAGTAATGAACAGATAAAACAGTACATTTCTGAGTTTTATATTGCTCTCTTATAAAACTAAATAGAAATCACTCTATGAATAGGCAACAGTAGATGTGTGTCCTTGGTACAGCTTCCAGAAATGCCAGCTGGCCAGCATTGAAATTGTGAAGGAAGTATGATCATACCAGCAAACTTTGTCAAAAAATATTGAATAGAGGTAATTATAACCACAAATAGAAGTTACCATAACCTTTCATGTAGAGTTTATTATGTGTTGTAAACACTAGATTATTACCTATCATCTCTGTATCACCTGAACATTACATAACCCTTGGGCAGTGAAAAAATAAAATTGTATGAAAACTCCAGATCCTAAGGCAAAGTAATCTATCTGTAACCATGGCTGCAGTGGTGTCCTCCTTTCTTCCATCAGGAATTAGGATTGGAGAAGCAGGTTGGTTTCAGTGCTCATTTGCATTCTAATGTGCAGAGACTGGAGAAGATGTATTGGAAAAAGTAAAAATCTGGATGGAGAAGAAACAAGCATTCCTTGGGAAACACTTTTATCTATAACTTAAAAGAGAACCTGTTTTCAACTTTCTACATTTATGCTCGAAAACTACATGAAAATATAATGGGATTTTTTTCCCAGTTCATTTGGCCTACTTTCTTCTGAGATAAATGATAGTAATAGAGGGAGTGTCATCTTGAGTTGTTTCTCCCTTCTCAAAATCCAAAATTAAGCCATATACATTATAGTTATAACATTTTTTTGAAAACGCATTTGGGGTTCTAGTTCAAGATGGTGATGCAGGAGGATCTGGAACTCACCTCCTTCCATAGACACACAAATCTATAGCTATGTATGGAAAAATTCCCTGTGAAATAAACCCCAAAACTAGCTGAGCAACTCCTACACATTAGGCAAATAAGAAAAAACCCACATTGAAACAGATAGGAGAGAGGCTGAGACACAATCTCACCATAAACCTTACCACTGTTATGGCAACCCATAATCAAGAGGGAATGCCTCATAATTCTGAGCTTCTCCATGAGGAGTGAAGGGTTTGAATCCCACATCTGGCACCCCACCTTTTAAGACTTACATCTGAGACATGAGCCGCCAAAACATTTACCTTTGAAAGCCAGTGGGGCTTGGGTCCATAAGACCCACAAGGCTCTAGTGAACTGAACAACAGTTCTTAAAGGGCTTGCATGGAATCACCATCACTATGAAGCTGCAGAGGCAACTGACTGAAATTACTCTTTCCATGAAAAAGACCCATTGAAGCTATCTTAAATGCTTCAGCCTGAGAGGCAGGAATCTAATTTTACACATATCAAGGGCCCACTGAAATACTCTCTGAAGGATGCAGAGACTGGCAGGAGGCATATTTATGCTCTCCCTCTGCCTCACTCCAAGTCACTGCTACCTCACAGAAAGGAGCTTCTGAACCTGTCTGGTGTCCTGGGTTTTGTGGCTGCTACCCAGAGGACTCCCCTTGATCACATGGCTCTAGTGGACAGCTGGGCTTACATTCCTGAGTCTCATAGGTCAGTAACAAATGGAGGACACAGTGCAGAGACACAGACAGAAACACCCAGTCTTCCCAAGAAAGAGACCTATTAGCTTAATAGCTGTGACCTGAGGACAGTCTTCTAATTAAACATCTGGGAGTCAACTACAATCCTCTACAGAGACCAAGGAGGCCAGTGGGTACCATCTTCTCAATCACCCTTTGCCTCTCCTCAGGTTACCAGTATCTTTGAGAAAGGATATGTGGTACTCCAGCTTTTGTGGATGCTACCCAGAAGAGACATCCCTTGATAGCCTGGCTCTGCTGGCCAGTGGGGCTTGTGTTCACAGGTTCAACAGGATAGTAGTAAACAAGCCATTCTTAACTGGCTATCACTCCAGGGCTCAGTGAAGAGGGATAAACAGAAATACTCATCTCCCAGTCTTGCCCTGAAAGGAGTATATTTGCATATCTTAGAAACTGCTGCCTGGGAGTCTGATTTCCAATCAGCTTGAATTTAGGTGCTTATTGAGATCTTCCATTTACTATAAGGAGCCACTAAGAAAATAGTAGGGTGCTAGGACAGTAATAAAGGTTTGAGAGACAACAAAGAACTAGGGCAGGGTTGTATAATAAAGTTCATCTCCTACATGAGGCTATGCCTGCAAGACTGGGAGGGGTGGGTATTTTATCTAATTTATAGAAACCAACACAAAGAGTGAAGAAACTGAGGAATATGTTCCAAGCTAAAGAAAATGATAAAAACTCAGAAAAAAGCCTTAATGAAATGGAGATGAGTGATTTACCTGATAAAGAGTTCAAAATAAGGGTTGTAAAGATACTCACTGAGGTCAAGAGAACAATGTATGAACAAAGTGAGAATTTTAACAACAGGATAGAAAATATAAGAAAGTACCAAACAGAAATCACAGAGCTAAAGAACACAGTAACTGAACTGAAAATACAATAGAGGGGGTTCTTCAGGAGGCTAGATGAAACAGAAGAAAATATCAGTGAACTCAAAGGCAGGGCAGAGGAACTCATCCAGTCAGAGTAGGAAAAAGAAAAATGAATGAAAAAGACTGAAGATAGCTTAAGGGACTTATGTGACAACATCAGATGGAATGATACATTTACCCAGAAGGAGGTGGGAGAAAGGGGCAGAAAACTTATTTGACTAAATAATGGCTGGAAACTTCCCTAACTTGGGGAGGAAAACAGACATCTAGATCCAGAAAGTCAATGAAGTTCCAAATAAAAAGAACTCAAAGAAACCCATACCAAAACACATTATGAATAAATTGTGAAAAGTTAACAACTAGGAATCTTAAAAGCAGCAGGAGAAAATCAACTTATTACATACAAAGGAAGCACCACAAGGCTATCAGCAGACTTTTCAGCAGGAACTTTGCAGAGGAGAAGAGAGTGACATGATATAGTCAAAGTGCTGAAAGAAAAAACTTCCAACAAAGAATACTCTACCCAGCAAAATTGTTTTTAGAATTAAAGAAAAGATAAGGAGTTTTCAGACAAGCAAAAGCTAAAGGAGTTCCTCACCACTAGATTGGCCTTACAAGGAATAATAAAGGAACTTCTCTAAGGTGAAATGAAAGGGTGCTGATTAGTAATAAGTATAAATCTCACTGGTAAAGGTAAATATATGGTAAAATTTAGCATAATCTGATGTAAAGCTGGTGTGTTAATCATGTATAAAGCTACTGTTAAGGTTACAAGACAAAAGTAGTAAAAATAACTATAACTACAGTTATTTGTTAATGTGTATACAAGATAAAAAGATGTAAATTATAACATCAAAAACATAAAACTTGATGGGGGAGTAAAATGTAGAACTTTAGAATGCATTTAAACCTATCTATTTTAAGTTATTTTATGTAAGTTTCAGGGTAACCACAAAGTAAAAACCTATACAGGCATATCTCAGAGATATTCAAGATCACCACAATAAAGCTAGTCACACAAATTTTTTGGTTTCCCAGTGTGTATTAAAGTTATATTTATACTATACTGTGTTCTATTAAGTGTGCAATAGCAGTATATTTTAAAAAAATTATGTACCTTAATTAAAAATACAAAAGTATTACAATAGTGACATCATAGATCAAAGATCACCATAAAAATATAATAATGAAGAAGTTTGAAATATTGCAAGAATTACCAAAATGTGGCACAGAAATATGAAGTGAGCAAATGCTGCTTGAAAAATGGTACCAATAGACTTACTAGATGCAGGGTTGCCACAAACTTTTATTGCTTGTAAAAAAGCAGTATCTGTTAAGCAATAGAATGAGGTATGCCTATATTATATACACGAAAGACAAAGAGGAAGAAATCTAAGCATACCACTACAGAAAATCATCAAATCAAAAGGCAGAAAGCAGAAGAAACAAAAAAGGGACTACAAAACAGCCAGAAAACAACCAACACAATGGTAATAAGTCCATACCTACAACAATTACTTTAAGTGTAAGTGGACTAAATTCTCCAATCAAAAGACAGAGAGTGGCTGAATAGACACAAAAACAAGACTCATCTATATGCTGCCTACAAGAGATTCACTTCAGGTGTAAGGCCACACACAGACTGAAAGTGAAGGAATGGCAAAAGATATTCCAAAAAAATGGAAACAAAAAGAAAGCTAGGGTAGCCATACTTATATTTGGCAAAATAGACTTAAGACCGTAATAAGAGAGCAAGAAGGTCATTATAATAATGATAAAGCAGTCAATCCAACAAGAGGATATAACATTTGTAAGTATTTAAGCATCTAAATATATAAAGCAAATATTAACAGACCTAAAGTTAGAAATAGCAATCTAATAATAACAGGGATATCCCTCTTTAATACCCCCACTTACATCAATGGATAGATCATCCAGACAGAAAGCCCAGAAATAAACCCACCCAAACATGGTCAAAAATTATACAAAAATTAACTCAAAATGGATTAAAGACTTGAGTGTAAAGACCTGAAACTATAAAACTGTCAGAAATAAAACATAGTCAGTAAGCTACTTGACGTCAGTCATGGTGATGATTTTTGGCGCTGACTTCGAAAGCAAAGGCAACAAAAACAATAATTAACAAGTGGGACTATATCAAACTACAAATCTTCTGTACAGCAAAGGAAACCATCAACAGAATGAAAAGTCAATGTATAGAATGGAAGAAAATATTTGCAAATCATATATATAAGGGGTTAATATCCAAAATAGATAAAGAACTCATACAATTCTATAGCAAAAAACCAAACAATCCAATTAAAAAATGGACAGGGGATCAGAATAGGTATTTTTCCAAAGACAGACAGATGGCCAACAAGTATATATGAAAAGATGCTCAACATCATTAATCATAAGGGAAATGCAAATCAAAACCACAATGAGATATCACCCCATACCTGTTGGAAGGACTATTATCAAAAAGACGAGAAATAAATGCTGGTCAGTATGTGGCAAAAACAAACACTTGTGCCCTGTTTGTGGGAATATAAATTGGTGCAGTTACTATGGAGAACAGTATAGAGGTTTCTCAAAAAATTTAAAATAGAACTAACATATGATCCAACAATTTCACTGCTGGGTATTTATCTGAGAAAACAAACGTACTACCTTGATATCTGCACCCACATGTTCATTGCAGCAGTGCTTACAGTATCTAAGACATGGAAGCAAACTAAGTGTCCAGTGACGGATGAATGAATAAAGAAAATGTGGTATATAATGTGAAACTGATATGTAATGGAATATTATTCAGCCATACCAATGAAGAAAATCCTGCCATTTGCTATAACATGGGCGGACCTTGAGGGCATTACGCCAAGTGAAATACATCAGACTGAGAAAGCCAAATACCATATGATCTCATTGTAATGGAGTCTTAGAAAAAAGAAAAGAAAACAAACACAAATGCATTGACAAAAGGAACAGATTGGTACTTGCCCAGAGGTAGGGTGTAGGTTGCACAAAAAGGCTGAAGGGACTCACAATGTACAAACTTCCAGTTATAAAATAAATAAGTCACAGGATGTAATGTACAGCAAGGTGACTATAGCTCGTCATACTGTATTGTATATTTGAAAGTTGCTAAGAGAATAAATCTTAAAAGTTCTCATCACAAGAGAAAAATTGTATCTGTATGGTGATAGATGTTACCTAGACTTATCATGGTGATGATTTTGCAATATATGCAAATATTGAATCACTATTTATACACCTGAGACTGACACAATATTATATGTCAGTTATACCTCAATAAAAAAAAAGAAGTGGTCATATACAATATCTTATGAGATTTATTTTGGCCTTCATAAATGAAGCAAGTATGTTGAGGTGTTTACAAAACAAATGTAAGCCTCTTTAAACAATGCTGTGTATATCTAGATTGTATGTATATGTATGTGTAGGGGGTTGTATCATTTGTTTGACTTAGCTTTCTAAGATGTTTATAAGTATCTGTCATGACCATATAATTCTTAGAATGTATATTCTTATTAAAACCTTATGTGTTAAACACACCAGTGGTCTTGGACAAATTATATTTCTTCCATTATCTCAAAAGTGACTGACCACCAGATACTTGAAAATCCATCAGAACTTTTGAGTAATACATGACAATATTCAAAGTTCAACATTATGAAAAACATTGCTTAAACATTTAAAGTGAATCTGTATGTAAAAGAGAATTGAGATTTATTAGATCAATATATAAAATTAAGTACATGTTCCAGTTGAAAGTCCACAGGAAATATTGGACATGTGTTTTTATAGAAATCAAACTTATGTCACTGATATGATTTAGCATAATTTTAGCAGCTATAATATAAAATAAGCAATATTTCAGTGGCTTCATACAATTGTTTTGCTTCTTGCTTATGTAACAGTAGAGTGCTGTTGCACATGTTTTGGGTTCATTAGTGACACTACCCCATTAGATAAGTCAGGTAACTTGGCTCCTTCTACCCTGTGGCTCTGCCATTCCCTGGAGCCATGTTATCCTCTGCAACCAGCTGTTATGTACAGAAAGAAACGATGGGAAAGATACACTTGCTTCATAACTGTCATTGTAGCACATCATTTCTGTTCACATTCCTTTGGAGAATGGCATGTTCCTATCTAGATACAAAATGGTTTGGGAATAGAGTTCTCTGCTGGCAGCTGTTCCTCAGTGACAACCCTGTATCATGTGAGGGATGTGATTCCTCCCACATTAGTGATAGAAAACAAAAAATTTTCACAAAATTTCAGAAATGATGTGAAAGTTGCAAAAGGTAGAAGGTGGGCATAATCAGACTGAAGGGCAAAACCAAAGTCCAAAACTTATCTAGGAGAGGACTTCTATGAGAGAAGATTACAGAGGCAATCCACTCACTGTGAGGTGGTAGATATAGAAAGTGAGAGCTGGCATGGTGACCAGTGTGACTTTGTGAGAATCACAATAATGATAGCTAGGCCATTCAACACTCACAGTCTAACTAGGGATGACCCTGGGAAGGTCAGTAAGAGCCAGGATGAAGTCAGGGTGCCTTTGCCCAGTAATCTCACCAGGGTAGCCACACTCACCAGAAACAGAATATCTTAACACAATTGCACACATAAGCTAGCAGGAAATCTGAAGTATAAAGATGATCTCTAAAACAAATAACATCATTTTAAAATCCAGCCCATGAATAAAGATCCCAAGTTCAATGAAACAAAATCAGTATAGAAAGATTAAAGTATAATCAATCTCCAGAGAATTGCAGGAACACATAATATACATAAATCTGGGATCAACGGCTAGACATTTTAGAAGATAAGTTTGCATTATGACAATGTCCATTGATAGGAACAAAGATGGGCACAGTGGACAAGCTGGGACATTCAAACTAAAGCATCATCCAACCTCAAAATGAAAAGGGACTCAGAGGCTAGGGCAAACACTCCAAACATATGCTAGTCACGATGGACACACGTTCACGTTAAACAAAATAAAACTGGAGAGGCAAAATACATAAAAATAAAGATGAATATTTGATATTTATAAAAGTTTTAATCCACCAAGCATATATGAAAATAAAGAAAACTATGTACTGACAATACCTTCAAATATAAAACTCAGACCCCACAAGGCTGTAAGAATACAATGACAAATCCACAATGATGGGACATACTTGTCAGAAATTGACAATCTGATGGGAATGTAAATAGGTACAGCTACTGTGGAAAACTGTATGGAGATTCTTCAAAAAATAATATTAAATATAGAACTACCATATGATCCAGTAATCCCACTTCTGTGTATATATTCAAAGGAAATGAAAGCAGGATCTAGAAAAGATACCTGCACTCTCATGTTTATTACACTATACGCACTGACACACACAAACACACACAGAATGGAATATTATTCATCCAAGAGAAAGAAGGAGATTCTGCCATTTGTGACAACATGGATGGAACCTGAGAGAGCATTATGCCAAGTGAGATAAGACAGAGCAAGAAGAAAACTACTGTGTGAAATCACTAATATGTAGACTCTAAAAAGTTGAACTCAGAGTTGAGAAACAGAGTAGAACACTTGTTGTCAGGGACTGATTGGTGGGAAGATTGAAGAGATGTTGGTCAAAGGGTACAAATTTGCAACTACAAGATAAAAGTTCTGAAGATCTAATGCACAGCACAGTGAATAGTCAACAATACTGTACTATGCACTTCAAAGTTGCTAAGAAATTAGGTCACAAATGATCTCACCACAAAAATGAAATGATAATTATGTGACATGATAGAGGTGTTAGCTAACAGCATGGTGTAAATCATACTGCAATATAGAAATGTATCAATTCAATACTTTTTAATACCTTAAACTTATACAAAGTTATGTCTATTATAACAATAAAAAATAAAATAATAAAAATTTTAAAATATTAAAAAGTTCACAAGTCACCACAAAAATAGAAATTGACAATTTGAATAGAAAAAAAGTAAGTACATTATGTATTTACATAAGGTAAATGACAAGCTGGAGTTAATAGATAATAGGTACTAAAGAAAACTTTCCCCAGTAAGTAAATGTATGCATATATATATATACATATATACCTACACATACACTTGTGTTATGTATACTTGTGTATATATAGATCATAGATCTCTGT
Source organism: Delphinus delphis (assembly GCF_949987515.2). Classification (NCBI taxonomy): domain Eukaryota; kingdom Metazoa; phylum Chordata; class Mammalia; order Artiodactyla; family Delphinidae; genus Delphinus; species Delphinus delphis. Next base: position 99,254,784 of record NC_082685.1, on the reverse strand, counting down.
TTCCATAGATATTTCCACATTAAGGGAAATAATCTAAATTAGTTGTGAATTATACAAAAAATTAAAACAAATTACAAACTATTAAAAAAATGACACTTGAGAACATTATGATTCAAAACCTGTCATGTGTCACTAAAGCAGGGCATAAGGAAAATATATAATTTAAAAAATATTTAAAAGCTATAAAATTCCTTTTAAGTAAACTAAATTTTCTGTTAACAAAGTTAAAAAAAACAAAATATTAGTCAAATAAATTAAAAACATAATACAAATCAGAATTAATGAAGAAAACTAAAATGCAGTTTTCTGAAAAGACTGGTAAACATGACAAACCTTTGGAAAACCTGATCAACTGGTTTAGAGGAGAGAGTGAGGCAAAAATTAATATTAAAAAACTGGGGTACATATGTGTATATTCAGAGATTTTAAGAAGTGTGAGATTAGTATGTATAACTTTATATATATATATATAAATATTTATACAAATATGTTTGAACAGATAGATAAAAATATTTTCTAGGAAACTTAAATCACCAGATTCAAGAAATACAGATCCCTAGTAGACCAGTAAATGTAGAATATATTACATAGAAGAGAGATATTTTCCTATCAAGGACCAAAGCCCAATAGTTTAATTCTAACAAAAATGGCAATGAACAAATAATTCTTTGTTAAGTAAATGTTCTAGTGCAGAGAGAAAGGGTGGGGTGGGGGATAGAGAGAGAGAGAAGGAGAGGGAGGGAGGGAAAGGAAAAGGGAGAGTAAGTTATTTAGCAAATTTTGTGAGACTATCATAATGCTAATTTAAAAGCTGGGCAAGGATAATACTCAAGGAAACCTAATTTTAAACAAGAAAGATGTGAAAATCCTTAATACAAGATTATCAAGTAAAATACAGTGTTATTAAAATGATGCTGTTCTTTATAAAAATATTATTAAAAGAATAATGCCTTATGACCATTATCATAGAATTATCTCAGTTTAATATAAGAAAATTTATTAACATAATTACATAAACAGATTAAAGAACAATTATGATCACCTCAGTAAATCTTGCAAAAGAAGTTGATAAAGCACATTTATTCTTTATTAAAAAAAAAACTCTTAGCAAACTAGGAAGAAAATTTCCTTGATTTATAAGCTATTCAACAGAAATCTCCAGCATGTGTCATTTTAATTAAGATACATTATAAGTATTGCCACTCAATGCGGTAACAAGATAGGACTTCTCACTTTAAAGTTACTCTTTGAGACTGTACTAAAGCGTTTAGCCCATGCAGTAAGAGAGGTTAAAGAAATCAGATGTATAATACTCAGAATGATGTGACTGTCATTATTATAGATTATAAGATTACTTGGAAAATCCAAGAAAGTCATCTTTAAAAAACTATTATAATAGAAATTTAAGGAAAAAACTACAATCTACCAAAAAATCTAATATGAGCTATACCCAAAATAAAATTTTACCCTATTCACAACACCCTGGTTTTCTCTTTAGTTATTCACTTAATCGTTTTTAAAAAGGTTAATTTGTAAGTAATAATAATAATAATGTGTATTTTCCAGATTTTATGGGTTTTGTGAGTAGTAAGAAATTGCTTGTGCATATTAACTGATTAGGAGATAATGCCAGTAATGAATTGGTTTTAAAACATGTTCTGAAACACATTTCACATACTGAAAAATAAAAAAGAAGAAAATCTATGGGTATTGTTATTTTGGAATGGAAAGATATGAGTGATGATGATAATGGTGTTTTAGAAATCTCAGATGGTCAGTTTTGATTTATCTGCTCTCAAACAAACTTGAAATAAATTTTTAAAAATCACTACTGTGATAACTCATTTTAATACAGTATAATTTCTCTTTATTCTAAATATCGCAATTCTTATCTATTGATACTTCCAAAAGATCATTATTATAAAACAGAGATCATTAATCTGTATTTGTGCTTATGTTTATGTTAAACAGTGGACATATATTAATTTTGTAACAGTATTCTAGTAATTTCTAGGGACATCTTATTTTGTATTATTCACAAACATAACTCTAAAGTTTTAAATGTAAAACAAAGCATTGCCCTGGAAAGTTAGCACTGATTAAAGTCACGATGTGCTCTTTTGTGCTAGTGTTTTTAATAAAAAATTATCAGTAGTAAAATGTAAATAAAAAAGCAAATTTCTTCCTTCATCATCTAGTTTAAGCAGTTAAAATGAATGAACTCTCCTTTGAGAAAACATCGACTAAGCAAAATAATGGTTATGAGTTTGAGAAAATGTTTAATGAACTTGTTAAAATGCAGTTATTATTTTAGAGCATATTATTTTATGTTTTATTTTTTTCTTTTAAATTTTCTTTGAATTTTATTTTTTTATACAGCAGGTTATTATTTTATACATATTAGTGTATATATGTCAATTCCAATCTCTCAATTCATCCCACCCTTACCCCCCAGCCCCTGCTTTCCCCCCTTGGTGTCCGTATGTTTGTTCTCTACATCACTCTTAAGCCTATTTTATGTTTTAAATTAATTGAAGTTTCTTTGCTCAGAGACTCTTTTTTTCTTTTTCCACTTAATATACCAAAATAAGTGACCTTAGTAACTCATGTGGATGCCAAGAAGTTACTAAGTGGGGAATACTGGTTGACATAACAGCACGTGAATGGAAGAGTGTTCCCATGAATCTTCATATTCTTTTACCCTTTGTCAATTCAAATGCAAAGAAGTTCATAATGATTGAGCACGATTGTTCTTCAAATAGCTCATATTGTAAGCTTTCTGATGGACTGATATTCAGATTCTATTTCTTCTTGTTCTGAAAACACACCTATTTTCTACATATATGGAAGTTGAAATTATGTTCTGTCTATATACTGAAATATTTATATACATATATATGTATACATACATATATGTATAACACACATGCACACATATGTACCCATTTGTTTAGGGCAATGGGAGTAAATGTTCACTTTGAAAATATAAACCTTTTGGTAGCTTTATTCATAATTGCCAAAACTTGGAAGCAACCAAGGTGTCCTTCAGTAGAATAGATAAACTGTGGTACAATCAGATAATGGATTACAACTCAGTGCTAAAAATAATGGAGCTATCAAGCTATGAAAAGACATCAAGGAAACTTAAATGCATACTATTAAGTGAAATAAGCCAATATAAAAGGCTATATACTGGATGATTCCAACTATATGACATTCTGTAAAAGGCAAAACTATGGAGACAGTAAAAAGATCAGTGGTTGCCAGGGATTAAGGGAGAGGGAGAAATAAGTAGGTGGGGCACGGAGGGCTTTGAGGGCAGTGAAACTAGGCTGTTTGATACTGTAACGGTGGATACATGACATATTTGTCTAAACCCACGAAATGTACACTGCTTACAATGAACCTTAAACTCTGGACTCTGGGTGAGAATGTTGTGTCAAAGTAGGCTCATCTATTACAATAAATAAAGCACTCTGTTGGGAGTTGTTGACAGCAAGGGAGGCATGTGTAGGAACAAGGGATGTATGAGAAATCTGTGGATGTTCTGCTCAATTTTGCTATGAACCCAAGACGGCTTTTAAAAAAAAGTATTTTAAAAAATGTAAGTCTGACTATACTAACGGTTCTAATATTTAAAGTAGGCCTAATTCTGAAAAATAGATGACAGCTCTAAACCATGCCGAGCCAATCAGATGACTCATTATTCAATGAATTGATAATGTCAGATCCATGCCTATATAAGGAACATTGTGTTCCTGCACGTGGTAGGAATTTAGTAGATAGAGTGCAGTGTTTGATTAAGCTAAAGAATAAGTAAAGTGGAAGTTTAGATGAAGAGGAAATTATTTGGAAGAGCTCATATTAACAACGACAATAACAGATCATAGCCAGAGACATGTTGAGTGAGCACATTCATAATAGAAGAGTGGGGGAGCACATCATGTGTTATGTGAACATGGGGGATAACAAAAGTGGACAGTTTGCAATTACAAGGATGGGTCTGAATCCAGAGCTGTCTCTTAGTCTCTTAATAGTTTTGTAATCTTGGCAAGTTAATTTATGTCTCAACCAATCAATGCCTCTGCTTCTTCATTTATGGTGAGGTAGGAACTAGGTGGACATGAATATTAAGTGAGTATAACTGAAAGTTCACAGACAAAATTTCACTAACAGAATCAAGATTTCTGAAGCATGAACCTGACATTCCATCGTAGTCCAGATCCTATGGGACAAGTGATAGAAGCTAGGAAATATGTGTGGAATGAGTAAACAGGAAAATGTGGAGACAAGAAAATACATAATGGATGAGAGCCATATTATGAAGGATTATGATAAGCTCCAAAGAAAGGAAGGAAGGAAGGAATGGGAAAAAAGAAGGAAGGGAGGGAGGGAGGGAGGGAAAGAGAAAGAGAGAAAGAGAGAGAGAGAGAGAGAGAGAAAGAAAGAAAGAAAGAAAGAAAGGGAAAGAAAAGAAAGAAAAACAAAGAAAAAGGAAGGAAGGAAGGAGGAAGGAAGAGGAAAGAAGAAGGAAAGAAAGAAAGAAAGAAAGAAAAGAAAGATATATCTATACCTACTGTGTATCTTCATAGTTTACAATATACAAATTCTATAAACCATATACATTCTTCAGACATATGTTTGGTATTTGACTAGTGAAACTGGGCATTCAATATATTCTGGCTATGATTTGCATCATATAATATACAAGTATTCTTTCATTCATTCATTTATCCAACAACATTTCTTAAGTGACTATAATATGCTAGGTATCAGGATAAAGCCTTAAATAGGACAATGTCTGTCTTCCTGAAACTCATATTCCAAAGCAAAAGGGGAGATTGATAATTCTGATTTCATATTGCTTTTATCAGATAGATAAAAACATCAAAATTATATGGTGGTATAGCCAGAATCTTGAAAAGCATGTTTTAAAAATTTATTTTTAAATTATGTATAGTAAAATTCACTCTTTTTAGTGAACAGTTCTATGAGTTTTGAAAAATGCATACAGCTATATAACCACACCATAATCAAGATACAGTATTATTATCCCCCAAAAATCCCTTATAAAAGCAAGCTTTTGGTAAGCTTTGGATTTTTTCAAAGAAAACCAACTTAGCATAAGAACAACCCAAGTGACTCAAATTATAAAACTATAATTAAGTTCCGTAAGTGTAATCTTAAGGCATATTTAGCTTTAAGACAAAGAAATCAGTGCAAAGTAGCTTAAAGTAAAACAGAAAAACAAAAACATGGGATACAGTCCTTGTTAGTGAATACAGGAGGGTCTTACATAAGTGAAATAAAGTATCACTACCCGCGGGAACTCCACTACTCACTCCACCTCCTTCTCCTAGTCTGCATAATCTCTTATCTTTGCTCACCCTGTGGTCATGGCTGCTCTAAAAAGGGCGTCCTCAATCCCTGTGTCCATATGATATCACAGACTTTGCACCCACATGGAACTAACATGCACAAATTCAGGTCCCAAAGTCCAAGAAAAAAATTAGATGTGGCCAGGGAGGTGAATCATATGATACACAGAGTTACTCATTTTAGAGGGTATAGATGGTTTTGTCCATCTCCCACTTCTTTGCAGTGACGTGTCAGAAAGAAGTGTAGTAGTAGTAGGAATAATATTAATCACAACAATAGCAATACCAAGATTCCAAGGTGAAGAACATGCTTTATTTTAAAAAGATTGTCCGGATCATAGCTATCAAAGTCCAGTGAGATAATATCTCAAACAAGAAAGGAACTATCAGAGGCAGGACAAGTGAGAGACTCTATTAAAGAAAAACTAAACGGGGGAAAAAAAAAAAAGGATTCCAGTAATAGTGACCAATTCCAAAATAAGCTAGCCAATATTTAGAATCTTGAGCATTGAGGAAGACTTACAGATTCCCTGGAAGATGTTTTGGAGATAAACTCTTACCCTAATTTATTGTAATTTACTTAAACACATTAAGAAATAACCACCATTTTATTGCATGGCATTGACAATGCAAATAAAACATTAATGTTTAAAGGTGAGTTCCTGGACAATCAAACTTAAATTCATGACAGATTTTTGACACTGCCTGCAAAAGTTGATGAAATAATCTGTTTATATTCCTATAATGACACACACCTGTGATACTGGACTAGAAAGTTAAGATCATCTCCAATTAAAGTTGCATATCCTATTTCTTTTGCTTCTAAAGATCTTGATAAGGAAATGGTATAAATACAGTTACCAGTTATATTGTCAAGTGTCTGGGGAAAAAACCCTGAAATCCTAGAAACAAAACAGAAAGAGAAGAAATGTTTTATTTTCTTTTCCATGAGATCCAAGATGATAAAGAGATATGCAGAACACATCTTTTCCTCCTACTCAAGCCAAAAAGGAAAAAAAAAAAGAAAAAGTATTCTGTTTGAAAGCCAAAAAAAAAAAAAGGGTGGGAAACAATGAGAATGAAAATGCTTGCAAAGTATGTCTTCAGAATCTAAATGCTATCTAAAAATTATGTTATTAGTTTAGTGAAAATGATTCCTGACTCAGTAAACTAGAAAGAACTCATTGCCTAAGAGTCATTTTATATATCCATATTTATAGTCATTATGTAGATCAAAAGTTATAAGCCATTGTCCAGGTTCTCCTCTTTGGCCTTAGTGGTTCTTGGTACCGTGAAATAAAATCTATTCATATGCATTGGCGTGTGCACACAAACACACTCACACATACATAGCACCAAATTATGTTTTGCTATCTTCCAAACACAAGCTTGATAATGTTGAAGTCAATCATGGACCAATAAATCTACAACAAAACTTGCTACATATATCAATAGGGTCACAGAAAATAATCAAAATTAGTACAATAAAAATTCTACACTGATGAGAGGAGCTGGGCTAAAACATCTATAATCTCGGTGCAGAACAGACATATATCTATTAATATAGAGAGAATATATTCTACAATTTGGAATAGGATAACCTGCAAACATATATTTGTTCTATCATCTAATGATCCACCTTTCATGGGAAAAATGGCTGTGTTCTCTATCCTCAATCCACCTTGAGGACTCTGAGTAGATACTTTTAGCTGTAGTCAATGTAATGGACACAGTCTTTAGAACCTTAGAAAATGGATTTTGAACTACATTTCTAGCAAGTTTTGATAGAAAATACATGCAGCAGATAGAGGTTTAATGTAGTTGAATTCCCCATTATTCAGTGACTAATTACTCTTTTTGTGGTGATCCAGGTCTGCGACTTCTCTCTTTTTTCCCCATGGCTGCCTGCCTTTGGCCATTTCACAGTTCATTAGCACCTTCAACATCTAATCGCCAAGTGAAGAATACAGACATGACTCAGGTCAATTTTACAGTTTTGTATCACTGGGACTACAATTTTGATGAGACATGCTATTGAAATGAATACCTAAAATGGAATTCAAAAGGCTCTTCTGAATTTCAAATAATAATTTTCTGTCATCGGAAACACTCAAATTGATTACATTGACTTGGCATAACTAAGTATTTTTTTTAGGATTTTTTTTGTTTTTGAAATCACCTCTCTTCTCTTTCTTATGTAATTACCCAGGGTTCACTGGCTTACTGCATAATGTAGACACATGACAGACGTAGAATGTGCTGGATTAAAATCATGGAAAGAACACACTGCATTAAATTTAAAAATCTGCCTTACATCACCAGTAATCCCCTATCTTCTTAATGGCTTTCGCTCAGAGTAAATGAATAGTCTAATAAGCAAATTGAATCATTTAAACTGTAATATTATACACATATATAAGTATATATTTATAATAATATATTACATAAATAACTATGTGGTATATCTGTATGTCATATAGTGTTTTGTCCAACATATTTCCTCACATATTTGTAGCTCATTTATATACTATTTGCATACATATATTCTCATATTTTGAGTCATATTTTTTCAAATATATATTTTTAATTAAGATGAGTAGACATTTACACTTAATTTGGTATTGAGTCTTCAGAAAACTAATAATTGTATATTAAAATTAAGAAAACAAGACCAAGCCCAAGTGACTTCACTTATGTAAGTGTCAGTTTCCAATAAAGTTACTGTGAGACTTAAATGAGAAACTGTAGATCATGTATTGTGCCAATGCCTAGGGCATAATAAACAATCAACAGATAGCGTCTTATATTATTAAGATTATATACGTATATGTGTGTGTTTATTTGCGTTTGCTATGGTTTCAGGGTGAAAATTTGTACCTCAGTGCTACTTTCCCTATCACATACTTGTCACTCTAACAATCTCCCGAGGGCTATATATTCTACTTGTACTATGTATAGGGCTTACCCCTTACTGCAATTCAGCAGTGTGAGGAATCTTCTACACTTTAAAGGGCCAGAGTCTAAATACCTGAGTTCTAGTTTTGACTATGCTTGAATGAAATGTATGTAACTGTGACTAAAGCATTCGACTTCTCAGACCTCCAAAAATGGTCATACCTACCCTGCAATATAACAAAGTTATATGATATCATGTCACTGAAAGTGTTTTATAATCCATCAAAGGATAGTAAAGTGGAAATATTAGTATTACAAAGGAGAACAATCCATATAAAGCAGTTTAGATTCCATTCTATAAGCTTCTAGAAAGTTGTGAACACTAAAGAGACAAAGATAGCAATAAATTCTAAGAAGACAAAGATGGCACTGACTTGCTACTGCAGGAATCTAGGCAGTTTAATAAGACTGGGGCATGGGTGGAGAGGTTGGAGAAGCTTAGCAAAGCAAAGCCTTAGGAATGCATCTATCGTAATGATTTCAATTAAGACTTACCAAGGACAAAACTCAAATCTGCCTCTCCCATTTTTGTCATATTGTAATTTGCAATTAGTTATAGGGTGAAGCCCCTTGCAAATTCAATCTCATATCTCATTTTCCACGTGCCAGATACCTGATCACCAGGGCCTAAGGAAGTGTCACGATCCAACATAGTATCAGATGCAAACTCATTAGGTATAGTATAAACTGGCTCTCTCCCAATTCACTAACTTCACTTCACACAATTTTATTACTCTGCAACCCCACTGATATATTTTAAAATACTTTCTCCCCTTCCAAGCCCTCACCCTCATGTCCACATGTCATGTTCCTATGTCTACCTCTAGACAATGGGTCACTTGCTTCTTTTTGTCTATATTATCTCAGCTTATAGAAACTTGATTTATATAATGGCCAACATTGAACTCATATCATTTGGGGGATCTAATGCTTAAACATTTTGTTACCAACTTATCTTGAATCTTACTAGACCATTCTTTTGTCATCAGAGAGTCTTACTTTCCATAAAGGACTAACCCAAGTTAGATGTTTTCTTACTTCCCACGCCACTAACCCTTTTTGTGTTGTGGGATTTTTGGTGCCCTTTTCTCTTGGTAAGGTGTTAGTTCATAAAATTTGATAAAATGAGATCTCTCCCAGGATATACTTAAAGACACATTAAGGTAGTCACCCCTCTTTGGTTTACTTATCCAGTGCTATCCTCATTCTTCTCTGAAATTGTCTCTTGCTAATCCAGTTCATCTATCTTGTTTGTCTTCAGAAATACATGTTGTCTCATATCCTTATCTTCTCTCATTTTTTGTGTATATACATCATATTTACACTAAGGCAAGAATGATGTCTTATTTGGATTTCCTTAGTACTCTACTTTTCTCTGTATCCAGGAACTTCTCAAAAAGAGTTAGGAACCTAGTAGGCATTTAATAAATATTAGTTGAATTGATTTAATGAGAATCACTAAATGGTCTGAGCCAGACTAGGTATGAAAGTACTTAGATGAAAAAGTACCTTGATAAATAATTGGATAACTAAAAAGGAAGTAGCAAGTGAAAGACTGTGCGGGAGGTTGACAGAGGGGAAGTGAGCATTATCGGGAGGAGAAAAGGGAATAAAAGACATTGAGAAAGAAGAAGTTCTCTTAATAAAGGGCAGTATTTCCCAGAGGATGATGTAGCATTAGATAGTCCATGTACCTCCTTTTTATTTCTGTTTTTAAAATAGAGCAGCTTTGTCCAGCCTATTATTTTAAACTTCTTTGACTTACATAGGCTATGCTCAATAAATGATAATAAGAAATGTCTGAATAAAAGTTTGTTTTACAAACAAAAGGCCAATTGGGTTAATTTTGTAAATATGACTTTATTATTATTCCTTTTCAAGAAAGAAAATTAAGTTAAAATAAGATTCTCTGTAAAAAGTCATTGACAGTTTCTTTTTGTAAAAATGGAAGTAGGGCTTCCCTGGTGGCGCAGTGGTTGGGAGTCCGCCTGCCGATGCGGGGGACACGGGGTTCGTGCCCCGGTCCGGGAGGATCCCACATGCTGTGGAGCGGCTGGGCCCGTGAGCCATGGCCGCTGAGCCTGTGCGTCCGGAGCCTGTGCTCCGCAACGGGAGAGGCCACAGCAGTGAGAGGCCCGCGTACTGCAAAAAAAAAAGGAAGTAAATTGCTGAGCACTGGTAAATATAACTGCAAAATAGAGATGCTCAAAGTCTTCCTGATTATAATGACAGAGGGGGAGAGACAGAGTACATGCACACACATGCATACGTGTGTGTGTATATGTATACACACACACATATATAGACTTTATAAAATGCAAATATATACTTTATATAGTATATGTACTTTATAAGGTGTATATATATATGTATATGCACTTTAAATATATATTCATACTTTGAAAAGACACAAACACACACACACACAAATGCATACATATAAAAAGAGAAGAGTACGAAGTAAAATGTTGTTAAGTCTGAAACTCCAAACTCAGTTACATGTCGTTATTATAAGCCAATGAGTGAAAAACTAGGCTAAACTACAGTTGATCCTTGAACAATGTGGGGCTTAGGGTCGCCGATCATCCACACAGTCAAAATCCTGCCTGTAAGTTATAGTTGGCCCTCCCTGATACACGTGGTTCCTCCTTATCTGAGGTTTCTTCGTATTCGCATCTGCAGATTCAACCAACTGCAGATCAACCAACTGCATTCAACCAACTGCAGATCAGTACTGTGGTATTTACTATTGAAAAAACATCAAGTATAAGTGGATCCACGCGGTTCAAACCCTTGTTTTTCAAACCCTTGTTGTTCAAAGGTCAAGTGTAGTTCTTTCAATGAAATAAGAGTACATTTGAAGCATTTCAACAATAACTGAGTAGGTTAAGAATGATTATGAGAACATAGAGACATTTTCTTACTGAATTCTTTGTACATCAGTTTATTTATTTAAAATAAAATGATTTTCTCTCTTATGTTGAATATGAATTAAAACCTTTGTTCTCAGATATTGATACATTATGATTATTAGGTTACAGAATATCTAATTTACCCAGATATTCTGAGTCTATATCTGGATTTTTTCTTGACATTTAAAATGGAGTTAATATACCCAATATCTGAGTAATATGTTGCACTAAATCCTTTGTTACTAAAATCTCATTACAGAAATAAAATTAAAACACAAACAGAAATACCACTCTGCCAACAATGAATTAACTCGACCTAAGTGTTTGCTTGCTGTTTGTTGTTGTTGATAAGGTTTTAAAAAAAAAAGTAGGTGGGTAAAATTGCATACTCTTCTGTTTTTTTGGTCCCATTTCCAACATTATAAAGAAATTATTTGTATTATTTCAATTAAACTAATATTTTGGAATTACCATATGATTCAGCTATTCCCTTCCTATGTGTATACCCAAGAGAACTGAAAACACGTTCATGCAAAATTGTACATAGGTGTTTACAGCAGCAAGATTCATAATAGTCAAAAAATGTAAACAACACAAATTTCCATCAGCTGATGAATGGATAAATATATTGGGTAATTATATTGATGCAATGGAACGTTAAAAGGAATAAAGCACTGATTTATCCTGCAACTTGGATGAACCTTGAAAATATCATGCTTAATGAAAGAAGCCAAACACAAAAAGGTTACATATTACATGATTCTATTATATGAAATGTCCAGAATAGGCAAATTCGTAGAGACAGAAAGTAGGTTAGCTACTGTCAGAGAATAGAGGGAAGAATCGAACAGTGGCTACTAACAGGTATAGAATTTCTTTGTAGGGTGACAAAAATGTTCTGGAATTAGATAGTGGTGATCGTTTTACAACATTGTGTATATATGAAGACCATGGATATGTATTCTTTATAATAGTGAATTTTATGGTATGTGAATTATATTTCAAACTAAAAGTATTCTAAAAACAATAATATTTGAGATTAGTCTTATTGTTTAATTTGACTGAATTTTGGAATAAAGTTTGCAATATTTTCCTTACTTTGGGGATTTCTCAAACTTAGAGGATTAATGTTATCATTCATAACATATATTTATTCTTTACAAAGTGTTACTTGCATAACCTTTATTATGGTCTGTAAGCAAGTATGCTTATTTCCATCGTTATGAAATGTTGGATTTCTAACAATAGCCAAAGATCTTGAACATGAGAATTCCATGTTTCCCACCCCTCCCCCCCCAAAAAAGTGAAAACATTAAACATTATCTGAATTTGTAAATGAAAAGTATAATTTCTAGGATGTTGTGCCAAGAAAACAAATTAAAGAATTGTAAATATACATATTCCAGGATATAAAACTTAGAAATTACAATAAATAATGCTCCTTCCTAATTTTGTTATCTCCATATCTCCTATATTTCTATTTTGTAGAAAAGGAAGCATATTTATTCACAAAATTCTAGCATGGAGACAATTTCTGAAGTTATACAAAATCATCCCATAGTTCATTACACATAGGCTACTGATAAAAAGTAATAAAATGACGAATCCACACTGCAGATCTGAAAAATAACTGCATGTATAATATTCTGCAAATTTTTACCTACTAATATCCATCCACAAGCATCCTGGAGTTCAGAGGACCTGGTGTACTATAAAATAACAAAACAATCAAAAGAGAAATTCTAGAAGACCTACATTTTTAACTGGCAGACGGTAACCAAGTCGTAGAAAAAAAACATAATATGACCCAATATGGAGTGTAGGTATCAATCTGAAACTCTGTTTTCTTGGCAGTTAATCACTTCCAATGAATGTCTAAATGCCTAAACTATTTTCACAAGTTTCTGCCTTCCATACAAAAAAAAAAAAAATCTCATCTCTTGCTGCTTCCCTATGAAAATCTTGCATTCCAGCTAGATTTGTCTTTTAGCAGGAGCCTAAAAACCCAAATGAATCCCGGAGCCATGAAGTAAGAAGGCCTGAAGACTGCAGAATTGTGAGGACTGGTCAACTGTGAGGGACGGAGCCATGGGAGGCAAGCAGGTGCTACTCAGAAGAAGCAAATTGTATTAATGTGGATATACAGGCCTAAGATTATGGAATTACATCTTTAAGATGCCTCATCACTAAGCTGAATGGCTAAAACAAAAGACAAGAGATGAAAAAATTAAAATTAAAGAAAGAAGTTAGGAGTTGGGAATATAGAAAGTCATAAGAAGAAAGCCACAACATAATTTATGTAAAAAGAGGAAACTTTCAAAAACAAATGGTGTAAAATTGAAAAAAAATCTCTGCTATATATGTGTGCCTACTGTTTTAAAATAAAACTTGAGTTGTATTGAGTTATTTCTAGCAATTAAAAGACATTTAATTAGTTATATTATTTTGAAGGAGATTTTAAATGATTGGCTACTAAATCCAATTATTTAAAAATTAAGAAAAAATTGATTCGATATTCTTTTGTGTGTTAAAAATCTGAAGGTGATTTTAATATTCCACATTTTTAGGTTTAAGCCGGCAGCCAGCAGTTGAAATTGACATGTGAGAGTTCTAAGTCCCAGATGCTAGCTGCCAACTGCCTTTTTGTTCTTGTTTCCTTGGAAACGGAGGTTGGTTTCACAAAAACAAGGTAAGTACAACTTTTACAGAAGAGAAATGGAACACTCTTGTCAACTTGCTGGCTGAGACCTGTGAGTGCAGATTTCCAAAAAACACTGAAGTTGGAAGCCAGTTGAGGCATAGAGGGGTGTGTGGCAAAGCATCAGTACCCATGTTCTTCCTATTTAAATTGACTGTGGGGAAATGACCCAATAAGATATACAAAAAGCTCAAAATTAAAACAGTCAAAACTTTATCAAGTCAAAAACACTTGAGTCTAGGGTGAAAAATATGATACAGAACCTCCAACAATGAGATGCTTTTAAATCTTCAGTAATGTTAAGTAGACCATTATTGAGTGATACTATAGGTCAACAGTTCTCCGAAATGGCAAGAGTGACTTACCACGTAGTGATGGGTGGACCAAGTTAGGATAAGAGGAAGCGAAAGAAGACTTTTCTCCCAGGAGTGTTTTGCAAAAGTTCTTCAGGTGATTCTGATTTGCCCTATCCCCTCTGCCTTTATAAATCACTGATCTGATCTAACCATCTATTTTTTGGGAAGAGGGGCACTAAGGCACAGAAAGACAAAGTTATTCATGTAAAAACTGAAATCTAGCTAACGTCAAGCCAGGCAGAGAACCTAGCTCTCTCCTTTCTTCAGACACATGTTTATTTTATACAGTGTTACAGATTGTTGCTATTGTCATGATTTCAAAATTCTCTTGATCATTTTATTTTTCTTTAGGTATCATCAACTGAATATAAAGAAATGTAATCATAGTATATAAAAAACATTCATAAAATATAAGGATTTAAACAGTTATGCGTTGAAAGCCAGTTAACTTTTTTTAACATCATAGTTAAGTTGCCGATGCTATATATAGTAAGCTGGAAAATATAGCAAAAATTAGGACAGCATATCACTTCGTTTTTTAAAACTTTTAACTTAATCAGAGATAATCTGTTTTTTAACTTAATTTTAACAACAGGATTTATTTAGAAAAAACTTACCCCCTAAGATGAACCATATTGTGTAAAGATTCTTTGTATCACTGAATTGGATTGTGGGCCAAAACAAAGGCTATAAAAGCCCATGGCTACATCTGTTACCTGCTTAGGTGTCTTAAAAAAGTATTTACTTTTTTAAAATTGGAATTCCTTTGCCTGTCTCACAGTAATGACTTGGTAAACTGTCGGTGTTGTCTGCTATTTTAAGAAAAAGAACTGTCTCTTTAAAATCATGATAAAACCCAGAACTTAAAAAGCTAATTTCTATTTCAGTGAATCAAAGAACAGTGATTAAACACAAGGTTCCTTCAGTGATGTTCTACCACAGCCTTCATGTTTCCCATCACACTACATATGGTCCAATTGTTTACAGATTACAAAAAAAAATCCCTGCTCAGATGTTAAAACAAGATGTTTTCTTCACTTTCAAATGGCAGGCTGACTGCCAATTTTTACAATTAGTTATTCTGCGCAAAGAAAAAAAGCTTAATTATCACAATTTCTTATGTGTGGACATTACTCTTGTGATGGCTATCAACCTGAGGCCTGATAGAAATAAACTCTGCTCCATGACACGGGGGAAGCCTCTTGGGAAGACAGCTTTTTGTAAGGGAGATGGAATCGCAAAATAAGGAGGGCAAAGCATCTTCGCCAGAAATAGGTATTGCAACATCAAAGCAAACCAGCCACCTGCCAGTGACAACGTTTCCCTATGGCACCGTCTGGCAGACAGAATTTCACAGTGTTAAACAATAGGGCTGCACACACCATGAGTGCGCCTATCAATGGGTCACTGATTCTTTAAAAAGACTTGCTGAAGGAGGTAGAGTGATGATGGGAGGGAAACAAACGGGCAGGAAAAAGACTCTCATTTAGATGCTAAACCCATGTTTATTGAATGAGCTCAAAGTTGGTGTTCTCATTCCTTAGAGGAATTGTTTGGATCCACAATAAACTGTCATGGTATTGTTAGCTGGAAGTTGAAGAAAATATATTAATGAACTTACATACTTAGAATTCTATGTACTATATATTTCAGTCTCTATACCCCTTCAAGCCTCCAAAATGCCTAGCTTTACATATAACAGTTGATTTAAAAATCATATTGGATAAGTAATACATCCAGAATGATAACAAGTGGCCCCAAGAATGAGGATCTTGGCAGGTGGAATTAAGGGAAGGGGTGTAAAATATGTTAAATTCTTTTGCTTCATTTTGTTTGTCTTTAATAGGATTCTGCATTAAGAACCAGACGTTTAAAAATTACTTGAGAAAATGATAATAAAGATGTGTTTCAGGAAGAGCTGTGCTAGTGTGGTGTCCAGTGACGCTTCCTTTATTTTTATGCTGTTTATAGGTGGAAAGAGAGGGGAGCTGAATGCCAACTTTCTGAGGTTTGTCCAAACCTGGATGACTTTGCATGCTATTCAAAGATTTTATCAATGGATGAAAAGCTTTTGTTTATTAGTTAAAACCTGTAATTCAAGACCTTTTGGCTACCTCTAGGGGTATGCATCTCAGTAAAATTGTGTAAAAACTATCAATAGTTTAATGGTTGAAAATATATTGGTGAGGAAAGGGGACATTCAAATGACAATGGAAGTATAATAGAAATTGAAATTCTCTCACCTCACCTCTAGTCTCATTCCCAAGGGTAACGTTGCTAGTCCCATGACAGTTCTAAATAACAGGCCTATCCCTCTATATCTTGGTTTATCATTGTTAGACCAAATCAACTTGCTCTCCTCTAGGAAAAATTAAGGAGTTTACCTCAAACCTGCCACCTCTTCTCTTCCACACCTGAATTTTGTCAGCTTTATTATATTTTTTCTTTCTACTAGTGATTCTCATTTTAAATTACATTTCATGGATTTTAATTACTTAAGGAATACAACAATATCTTCTCCTAAAAAATCTAAAATATTACAAGTACGACTATTATCTTCCTTGACTCTCATTTCAATGTGCACAAATAGTTGAATACTCGTAAGGCTGTGATTCAACAATCGAAGAAATTTCTCTAAATGTCTCTTAGTACTTCATGTATACCCACATAAAATAATGGTATGTGACACACAGAGTTTCCATCTGAAGTTGAGACGATGGAAGTACAGCTAGCATTTACTTATTTTATTTTATTTTTTTGCGGTATGCAGGCCTCTCACTGTTGTGGCCTCTCCCGTTGCGGAGCACAGGCTCCGGAAGCGCAGGCTCAGTGGCCATGGTTCACGGGCCCAGCCGCTCCGCGGCATGTGGGATCTTCCCGGACCGGGGCATGAACCCGCGTCCCCTGCATAGGCAGGCAGACTCTCAACCACTGCGCCACCAGGGAAGCCCTAGCATTTACTTTTAACATGCTACTTAAAATTTCTCTTCAGGTTTAGAGAATACAAAATAGAAACTGGAAATGACACTATAGAAACAAAAATTCCATAACATTTTTATAGTATTGCCTATTCATTCTTCATTTATTCGTTCATCAAATTATTTATTCATTTAGAGCCAGATATTATGGATACTCAGAAGATTAAGAGTCATATATTACTCTAAAGTCTTCAAAGTGTAGTAGAGAGATCAGTGGTCAGTCTCCAGTCATTGATTCTTAAGCCAATATGAGGTCATTCAAATCAAGTATTGAATCTCTTTTCCAGTTGCTGCCTTTGGTAGAAATAGAGCTTCCTATTTCAGGGAGCAGGGGGTATATGCTTTTCTACAGCTTTCTTTATACATCTCTAATACCTCTGCAACCTCCTTTTTATGTCTGGTTTATTAATTGTTACTAGTTAAGATAATTTTTATACCAAGAAATGTATTTACCCAAAAGATCTAGAAAGAGAGTAACTTCATTAATGAAGACATGCTTCCCTTAAAAAGTTGCTAAAACCTATATTTTCACACTTTTTAAATTATTATTTTAAGGAGAAGTTAGAATTCCAGTAAAGGTCAAAATTTACATAAACTTAATAAAATTTAACCTGACTCTGGGTTTTTTTAATGTGAGCTTCATTAGGAATCTCTTTGATTCTAAAATATTAAACCTAATTAGCCCAAACAAACAAAATTATTTGGCATACTGACTATGATACTGAATGTAGTTCTCTACAGTGTTTGTTTTAAATCTAGAGGGTCAATCCAGACCATGAAGCCATGACTAGCAATTATTTATGCCAGAATGTTCAATAATTTCATCTCTGAAAATAGTAGGCAGAAAGTAAGTATTCGTGTTCCTTTGCTGAATGAATGGATAGGATCTGGGCCAGGTCATAGGAAACCAAGTTTGGTTAAGGCTCCAATTCAACTGAAAAGATTTTGGATTCCTGGGCCCAGTTATCTCATCTGTAGGGTGAGGTGCTCAGACACATGTGATTGTAACCTATTTTATATATACTTCCTGTATGCTGCTGAGGAGAGGAATTCAATGATTCAAAAGTATAAGAGGAAAGATCCCTGCCTTCCAAATACTTTCATTTCAGAAGAGTGGCCAACATTTTCATCTGTGACATTACTAACTTTGAGAAAATAAAGAGTGTAAACCCTGATTACTATCATATGCATATTTTATGTGTTATTCACTCATTTATTTCCCAAATATACATGAATTATTTGCTGTGTGACATGTATCCTATGAAGCACCCGGGACATAATGTTAAAATATTATGACGTGTCAGACTAGCTCACAAGAGAGTGAAATATACGCAGTGATCAGAGAAGTCATCATAGAAGAGACCAGCTGTACTATGAAGGATGGGGAGGACGTCATTATGTAGAAATGAATTTGGAATCGAAGCAGGTAGAACAAGCTTGAGACAGAGGAAATAACACAGAGAACGTTATGGAGTTTGAATAAAGACCAATCCAGCTGCTGTTTAGATAAAAGACCTGTTTTCCTAGGCACTGGTTTTAAATGTTGTGTATGTTTGTTTTTTTTTTTCTTTTTGGGCAACAGAACCCTTATTTCAAATGATACCTCACATAGTAATTTATTATTATATAAAATACATTAAATAAAATTACAGTAATGAAATATCAATTTTAAGCAAAAATTCTTAAAATTTGTTTACTTTACCATCATTAATAGCAATAAGAAATCTATTTAAAAAACTCAATTATCTGGAATTTAGATTTGCTGTCAAAAATAACTCTTAATGGCTAATACATTTTTAAATGATTAACTTTTAACGAGATTGAAAATGAGAAAAGAAAGGTCTTCTGTACACTTAGGTACCATTTCTGATGCTCTTCTTTCCATTCTAAGGTCCTAATTTTTCCTTCATGCATTGTATTTTTTATCACTAGATATTATATTTGGGTATTTTTTATATCTCTCACTCATTACTTTAATGTGTCACATTTTCCTCTATCTCCTTGACCATATGAAGTATATTTGTATCAGCTGTTTTTATGGACTGAATATCTGTACCTCCCCCTCTATACTGAAATCCTAACCTCCCAGTGTGATAGTATAAGAGGTGGGGCCTTTGAAAGGTTATTAGGTCATGGGAGAAACTCTCATGTATGGAATCAATGCCCTTATAAGACGAGACAGGCTTTCTCTTTCTGCTTTTTCTCTCTACCATGTGAGGATACGAAGAGAAGATGAACATCTGCAAACCAGAAAGAGTGCCCTAACCAGACTCTGGATGTGCTGGTGCCTTGATCTTGGACTTCCCAGCCTCTAGAACTGTAAGAAATAAATGCTTTTTGTTTAAGCCACCCAGTCTGTGGTATTCTGATATAGCTGCCTAAACTGGCTAAGACAGTTGTTTTAATGTCCTTATTTTTAATTGTCATTTTTGTCATCTCTGAGTCTGTTTCTATTGATTGATCTTTCTTCTGAGTATAGGGCCCATTTCCTGCTTATTTGCATGACTAATAATTTTTTATTTAACATTGGACATATGATTTTACATTATTCGTGGCTGGATTTTGTTGTAATCATTTAAAACACTATTAGGCTTTGTTCTGATATTCTACTAAGGTGCTTGGAATCAGTTTCATCCTTTTGAAGTTTGCTTTTAAGTTTTACCATCATAAGTCAAGAACATCTTTCAATCTCTAGCTAATGTGTCTCTAATACTGAAATACTACTCTTGAAGACTCTAACCCACACTCTGTGCATTAGGAGTTTGGTCCATTCTGGATTGCTGAAACACAAACCACTCCCAGCCTGATGTGATCTCTGGGGTTTAATCTTTCAAATCTTTTCTAGGGGTTATTTCCCTATCTTCAGTAGTTACCCCACATGCAAGTGCAAATAAGTACTTTGCAAAAAAACTCAAAGGGACTCTTCTGAAGACCTTTGGAGTGTTCTCTCTCTCTCTCTCTCTCTCTCTCTCAGTCTTTCTCTCTAATATTTTATCCTGCAAATTAGCCCCTCCTGAATGCTGAACTCTTGACTGCTCAACTTGGAGAAACTGCCAGTTTCTTAATGTGTTCTCCGGTCCAATAACGTGGCTGGGAACTCTATCTAGACAGTGAGCTGAGGTATGTCTAGGGTTCCTCTCATTTGCTTTCCTTTTCTCAGGGACTACTGTACTCAGCTGCCTGTTGTCCAATGTCTGAAAATCATTGTTTCATATATGTTGTTGAGGTTTCTAGTTATTTAAGATGAGAGGGTAAATTTTGTCCCTCTTGTTCCATCATGGCTGGTTTGCAGAAATCCCTGATTTATTTCTGCATTTGTTTTACGGAAAGAGAGAGAGACAGAGAGAGGGAGAGAGGTAAGGGGGTGGGGGACGGAAAGAGAGAGGAAAGAAAGAAAGTTAATCATGAATCACAAATAACTACAGTTATAAAACTGATAATTCTAATGACTGACCTGAAAATTATAGGATTTTCCTAAATTATTATAAAATGATCAAGAACTTTTAAATTATTTTTAGTAGGAGATCATTTGTTTTAAAGTTAAATCACTGAAATATCCAACAACTGTTCACATTTCTCTTTCTAAACATGAAAATCATATAGTAAGCAAGCAGAACTTACAATACAATGTCTGCATCACAATATTCTCAGAATACAGCACATAACTTTCACTCGCCATGGTGCAAATTTCTGTGATTCTATGGTGTGAGAATATGCCAAGCTAATCTATCTGGCATTTCATTGCCCATGGCTTATGTGTGCACTAGTCAACAGAATATTTACTTTTAAATTTAAATGAGTGGATGTGCATACATCTGAATTAAGGAATGGCAGATGGAGGAAGAGGAGAGGAAAGAGAGAGAGGAGGATTAGTGGAAGGAGGAGGAAGAATATATTTACAATTCTTGAAAAAGTTCAGATTGCAAAATTCTCAAAGAACATATTTAGAAGAACTTCAGCTACATCTATAGAGGGAGCCAAGGAAGCTTTATACAGAGTTCTGAATTATATTTGCAACACAATTGTTGAAGGTATCAATATTTTTCTATTTAAATATTTTTATATAAAATTATTTGACTAATTAAAACGTTTAAAAAACTACACATAAAAAATCTACTCATCCATAAAAAAGAATAAAATAATGCCATTTGCAGTAGCGTGAATGGACCTAGAGATTATCACACCAAGTGAAGTCAGAAAAAGACAAATACCATATGATATCACTTGTATGTGGAATCTAAAATATGATACAAATAAAGTTATTTACAAAACAGAAACAGACTCACAAACGTAGAAAACAAACATGGTTACCAATGGGGAAAGGAGGTTGGGGAGGGTTAAATTAGGAGTTTGGAATTAGCAGATATAAACTACTATATATAAAATAGATAAACAACAAGGTCCCAATTTATAGCCCAGGGAACTATATTCAAAATCCTATAATAAACCATAATGGAAAAGAATATGAAAAAGAATATGTATAATCTTTTTGCTGTACACCAGAAACTAACACAACACTGTAAATCAACTATACTTTAATTAAAAAAATTCAACTCAAAATGAATTTGAAAATGGTTGGTACAGAAGAATTATGGAGAGAAGTAATGGAAAATTAGTAGGAAAGAAAGGGAAGAGCTATCACCTGGTCCTGGAAAGTGATCACTAGCTTAGTGATTCCCTAAGCTAGTGATCTCCGAACAAGGTGTGTCCCATTTGCAAATGATGAATCGTGAGGGACCAAATATAAAAACAAGTTTTTAAAATGTATTTTCCAAAACATAAAAATCATATGATAAACAAAACCTACCATATTGTATACATATCTAATAGCTACACGAGTATAATATAAATATGCATATGAGTGTGTGCTCAATATTTTTTTCCTAACCAGAATTGCATGATTAAAAGTTCTAGAGATTACTGTTCTAAGCAAATGGGGCAGAGGCAATTGCAACTTCTTAAACAAAGGAGTAACAGGGTCACAACAGTGATTTATGAAGACTATCCCAGTGTCTACATGTAGAGTTGTCCCAAGTATCACTACCCCAGGGACACAGAATGAGTCAATCCTTAAAAGTCTTATTTTTCACTACACCCTGATTGTCATAGTCTCTCTTACCTCTATTGGTGCAAAAGGATGATTCTGTACTAAGTGGCCATTTGAGATCATTTCAAAGGGCAAATAATTTGGACTATTATTTCATTAGTACAAAATATCAAGAACAGACATTTACACCATTTATGCAGGCATTAGAATTCAGGCACTGAGAACTACAGAAGATAATTGGGCATTTGCCTGTGGAGTAAACTACCAAACTACACCTTGTGCTTCACTCTGGAGGGAGGGAGCTGGCAGTGTTCTTTAGTTCCTGAGAAGGCTGCCTAAAGGTACAGTGTTACGGAAATTCACCCAGCTTTCTTTTTGGAGGGATTTCAGCCTGCTTCAGGTCACTATAAAATATAAGGTATTCTCAGTGTAAAGGAAAGGGAAGTGTGTGTGTGTGTGTGTGTGTGTGTGTGTGTGTGTGTGTGTGTGTGTGTGTGTGTGTGTGTGTGTGTGAAAATTAAAGTTACATTGGCAAAGAAGAGTGAGAAGAGCCTGGCATTTAATCTTAACAATTAGCAAGCTTGGAAAGCCTTTAAATACCAAGAAATGAACATGCTAAACATGTAATGAATTGGCATTTTGATGCTGCTAAAAGGGGATAAATGCAAATACAAAGACCATAAATCAAAGTTATCCTTTATCTTTTAGGTGCTGGCTACAATTAAGACATAATATTTTAAGAATGTATTGTTATTATGAAATTAAAAACTAAAAAATGTATATTGCCATTACTTAAGTTTGAAAACATACTTATTACTTGAAAAATTTCACTAAAAAAATAAGAATTTTTAAATTTTTCTATGAAACAAATGCCATGAAAGTGGCTATATTTTAAAAATCCGGTTTTAAATCTATGGGCCTGTGCTGTCCAGTACAGTCACCACTAGATATAGGTGGCTCTTTAAAATTATATTTAAAATAATTAAAATTATATAAAATCAGAAATGTAGTTTTTCCATAACACTGCCCACATTTCAGGTATGGACAGGTGCTACTGTTTTAGATCTCTCCATCACAGCATTGGTATAGACTCATATAAAATAAATCTTAGGGCTTCCCTGGTGGCGCAGTGGTTGAGAGTCCGCCTGCCGATGCAGGGGACACGGGTTCGTGCCCCGGTCCCGGAAGATCCCACATGCCACGGAGCGGCTGGGCCCGTGAGCCATGGCTGCTGAGCCTGCGCGTCCGGAGAGGCCACAACAGTGAGAGGCCCGCAGAATCATGGGATCCCGGGAAATAGTACTTAGTTTCCTATTTAATCAAAGTGACAATAAAATAAAACATTTAAAAAGAAAATCTTAAAATAATTTGGGAAATCACAATAATAAAACCCTGAAGATATTAGTATCTATATTTACATTTGTGTGTGGTGTGCATAAACATGATAACTACTAAATTTCTTTTTATTTTAGGGCTGCTGAAATGAAACCATTTTGATAGGCATTTTACACATCAAAATGGAGTTGTAGATAGTAACAAGTTATTGTCATCCATGTGATTAATTCACAATGCTTACCACTTACAATAAGAGAATTGCTACAATGGTCTGTTATCATTCCTTCAATTAAACATGGAAATAATACATTTCACAAGTTTATAAAAATTAATATGCATTTGGCAGTCTATCAAATTAGCTCATAATCTTTGTGAATTTCTCAGAACTGTAAACCCTTGCCTTACTCAGAATAATATTAACAGAATTTTGAAACAAAAGTATAAAGTGGATCTTTTAAAACACATCTGTATTAAGTTTGATAAGTAATTATTATAATTAGTGCTTTTGGTGAAGATTTTATTAGAGGAAGTCAGTTTGCTTCTTAATCAAAGAAGCCCATCTAAAATGGGTAGATTCATAATAAGCAAAGTCTAAACATGAAACCTAATGTAGGACCAAAAAGATAACAGGATTTGATTGAGGAAGGAGCTATCAGCAATTTAGCCCTAGTGTGCTTTAGGTATAATTTCACTACATATTTAAGCCCTAGTGTATTTAGGTATAATTTAATCCAACCACCAAAATTTACAGATGAAGTGATAAAAATGCAAACATATATATATGTATAAATTAAGTGGCAGACCCAAAATAGAGCCCAGTTTTCCAGAGTACTAAGGCAAGGGCAAGGCTCTTTCCTTTTTGTACGCATGTCAAAGAGCTGAAAAAAGGTGACATTAGCTTAGCAAAAGCAAATAGAATCCAATGCCTTATCTTATCATTAACCAGTTGAATAAGGAACATCATAACTTCCAAGGTTACACATAATTCATATTTGACATTCACAAGGATGGGAATAAATGTCCACTAATCTGCACATAAATCATTATAGAATAACTCTTTTAGACACTAACAATTAGAGTAGTAGTCAAAATGAAAACGATAAATCCTAAGTCTTGACTTAGCATACAAGACCCTGAATGATCTGGATCTGACCGAAATTCTATTGCTTATGTAGCAACACATAGCTTTGCTTTATTTAGTCAGTAAATTTAAATCCAACACACATTTACTACAGTTGCCTACTATATATCTCGAATTATTCTAGACAGTAAGATTGGTCCCAGAAAGGAGGCATTGTTTACTACCTTCAAGGAATGGAGGTAGATGGAGAAGCAAATCTTTCTCATTTCCTTGAGGATATTTATTTTGTAATAAAAGAAAAGAAAAAATTGGAAAAGGTAATAAGAGCTGTGACAAATACCCCTGCTATGGAAATATCTCAGATGGGGTCAGTTCAGGTATTAAAGAGATAATCCATGATTTAAATTTTCAATGATGATTAAGCATTAGCTGGGCAAAGAAGCCCAAGAAAGGTATCCTATACAGAGAGGCCAACCCAAATCTCTTCTGAGGCTTAGAGTCATTTATCGAATTGCCTTCTCCCCATTTTTTAGATGTTCTAGAGTTTCTTCAAACTTAACATACGTAACTGAACCGATGACCTCCTATTTACTGAAATTTGAATGTCTCTTGCTACTCTCTTGAGCAACCTAGACATCTGGGGTTATCCTTGACTCCTTCCCTCACATATCCTACTACTATTTAGCTACCAAATAGAATACTGCCAATTTAACCTCCCAAGGGTCTTTCAAATCCATCCTTTACTTAGATGGCTGCAGTTATCTGCCAGTAGGCCTCTCTTTCTTCAGTGTTACCACTCCTCCATCCATTTTAGGAAGACAGAGGAGCATTTTAAAAGGCAAATATGAATATGTCACCCTCTTGCTTAAAACCTTTCAGAAGTCCTTAACTGCCCTGAATAATATGAGCTCTGACCTGAAGCTGATCTCTCTACCTCATCTCAGGAATGCCCTTTACTATACAGCAATGAAGAACTTCTTTCAGTTTCTCCAACACACCAAGTTCTTTTTGCCTCTTGAGTCTCTACATTTACTAGTCCCTTGGCCTGAAATCTCAGCATTACCTTTTATTTCCTTTGATGGAAAACTCCTATTCAACTCTCAGGATTCAGCTTAAATGTCACTTCCACCAGTAAGTATCCCTAAACCCTCAGAATCTAGGCAAGTTGTCCATCTGTGCTTCTTTAGTTTTCTTGACTTCTTTTGTCAGAGCATTCACCACATATTTTGAAATGACTAAGAGTAGTGAGCAGGACCTAATTTATATTTTTCTCTGCTGTTTCCTCTGTTCCTGGCATATAGAATAGGCTCAGTAATTATTATATGGAAATTATAATTTCTGGGACATATTGTCTCTATTTTAAGATGAATAAATTAGTGTAATAGATTAGATTTGAATACTGTCTCAGTTTTAAAATTCTCTGATTCTATGGTAGAGATTTTATCAATAGATATCTTAGGATCATAAACTGAATAGACAGTTCTTGACCTCACATCTTTCTGCTATACTGTTTCTTTTATACATTAGATAGTCAGTGATAATTTCTTATTCATCTCTGTATTCCCAGCCCCTTGCCACCCATAGATACTCAGTCTTTATCAGATGAATGAACATTAAACATACAAAGTAGGAAATACAGTATGTTCCAAAAACCTATAATTTTAAATTTTGAGAAATTACAATTACAGTTGTCCCTTGGTATCTGCAGGGTATTGGTTCCAGGAGTCCCTGCAGATACCAAAATCCATGGATGCTGAAGCCCCTTATGAAATAGTGCACTTGGCCCTCCATATTCACAGATACATCATCTGTGGATTCAAACAACTGCGATGGTCCTCAGTTGGTTGAATCCAGAGATGTGAAACGCTTGAAGGAGGGCCAATTGTATATTTATTGAAAAAACACATGTATGAGTAGACTCATGCAGTTCAAACCCATATTTTTCAGGGGTCAACTGTACTTTTAAGTGAAACTTTAATGCATTGTGAAACACGAGATTCAGAAATATCCTAACTATAGCAATTTTTAAGTAAATAATCATTTTTTAAAAGCACGTGATATGGGGCACATGCAAGTCTTACCAACCTCTTCTTTCCTCTACCATCTCAACTGGAAATGTCTTCAAATCTCAGAAGATAACTTTTTCTGACTATAGTAGAGCCCATGTTTCTTTTCTTTCCTTTGAGTAGAAAGGAAATTGTTCTATTTAGCTGACAAAAGTGATAGATAAAATTGTGACTACTCCCAGTTGCCCTCCACCCTCAACTGCTATGCACGCAGTAGGCTGAAATCTCCCTCTGCTGCAAAATTCAGGAAGGAAAGAGACACATCACTGTAATAAAGCTCACATTTCCACTTACTCACAGTGACTTCTATTCATGAAAGAAACAGAGGGTCACTCTAAAGAATAAATGAAATGACCTGTTAAGGGTGTTCTAAGAAGTTAGGACCCTGGATGAAACTGGGGTTTTGTTAGATCAGGAGATAAGAATAAGTTGATATTAGAATAAATATCAATTGGACTAGAAGGGAGGAAGTAGGAATGTGACAAGGAAAATTATGATATTTTTTGTGCTATTGAGCATATATTTCTCATATATGAAAGCATCTGATATATACAGATGTTTATTTATAAATACCATCAATCATATTTATTCCCAGGATGCAACTTTTTGTTCACTACCAAACTGTATTTGTATGTGTTTGGCTACGCTAAGTACTGAAGTTATATTCTGCTAAAAGAAAATATAAATTTAATAATATAATGTTATAGATTGAGAATAATCTAGAAACTAAGAATCATTTCTCTTCCTAGACATCTCAAAACATTCTTTCTCTGTATATGTAAGAGGAATCCTCAATGCATCTGTTCTGGCTTTTCTAAGAACTGGCTCTAGCACGTGGGAGAATCACATAACTTCCTTAGATCTCATATATAAATGAAGCACTTCATTATTTCACTTATAAAGTCCTGTGTGCACACATCTGATAAATTTATCATGCTCATAGGATGTATGTGTTCATGATAGAGATGTGAAATTAGCTTCATACATCCTGACATGTTTACAGTATCAACCTTTAAGTACGTGTATGCAGATATATTTATTTTTGTAGCAACAGTAGCAGAGTACCCATGTCTTTAAAATAGAGAAGTTTGCACATTCTAAAAAGGCTTAGGTTAAATAAAGCTAATGAACTGGTAACTGTATTCAAGGTAAAATTAAAATAAATATTACAGAATTGTAAGAATTGTTCACGTATCTCTTTCCTGATCAAACAAAAAGCCTGAATATTTTTTCCTTTTACATTCTTCAGAACCATTAATTCTGACTAGTACAGTATCATACATTTAACTATGTGTTGTATTTATCAATAGACTAATGGAAGAATAACTTAGTTTTACCCCAATAAGAGCTAGTTTTATTTTCTTTTCAAACTCTCCCAAACTGCATTTTCTAACTGTTTTGTTTACTGATCAAATCTTAAGAATATATCTCATTGGTCATGGACTCTGATCAGAGTGTGCTTACATGTTAGCTATTTCCTGTTGATCCTTGATATTTTTTCTGTGTTAGGAATGAGTCAATGCATACTTGTACTGTCAGAGTCTCTCTTTGAATGACTCAGTTATTCTGGTATGTGTTTGATTCTAAGAATGCCAAATTGTTAACTATAACATTCATTTATTAATGACTTTTCTGGAGAAAAAGTCACTACCTTAGTAAAGCAAGCTTGTACACTGATTCTAAGAAGTACTAAAATGTATAGTATATGAAAATATAGGAGGAAAAACTGTGACTTAGAAAAATATGATATATATATATTTATTAATATATATTCATATAAAATATTTTGCTCTGTAGATGAACACACACATTTTGTTTATACACTCGAATACAACATATTACTTTGTGGCTGCAGAAACTGATGACTAAAGTAACTAAACTAGGGAAAGGAGTACGATAGAGTGAATTTAAGGAAATGAAAATTTGAGTTCCAGATTTTATTCTAAGCCCACCAGTTTTTCCTAATCTATGTGACCTTGGCAAGTTATTTATCTCATCTAGTTTCCTCATTTGTAAAATAAGTATATTAACAATACTTACTCCATATAGGATTTATATAAAATAATGCATGTATTATAAAATGTTTAGGATAAAGAATGGCTCATATAATTGCACATGTAATACAATTTTAGAATTCGACCCTTTTTCTTCCTGTTTCAGCTGAGACCTTTGAGATATTAAGTGTCAGCTCTTCCAACATTGTGAAGTGAAAATCTGAATCACTTAGGTAGGACTTGCAAAGGAAGCAGCCTAGGTCCTTAGCTGAGCTGACCACTCACCCCCAGCCTATAAAGAGGTGAACAGGACTCAAATAGTCATTGGTTATTAGTGGCAGAGTGTCCTCAAGGAGCTGTCATTTTGAAATGATGCCCAACTTCACCCTCCAGAGTAGGAATGACGTGTCCTCTCCCTCACAGAAGAAGAGTTTACCTTGTGGTCCCCTGGCGTCTGTGGGGCTCAAAGCTCAGACTCAATCCATGCTTTAAAAAAGTGTGTATGTGAGAAGTATGGTTACTCGTCCATGGGGAGAGGAGAGAGAAAACCAGGTAGTTTCAGAAGCTTTCTATGTTCCCATTTGACATAAGGACAAGGATACATGAGTGTTTCTCATGAACCAGAAGTGAACAAGTGGAACAGAGTGGGCTGGAGAGCATTAGACTCTAGCTGTATTCTA
The DNA here is from genome assembly GCF_949987515.2 of Delphinus delphis. Classification (NCBI taxonomy): domain Eukaryota; kingdom Metazoa; phylum Chordata; class Mammalia; order Artiodactyla; family Delphinidae; genus Delphinus; species Delphinus delphis. The sequence goes on along the minus strand of NC_082685.1, from coordinate 99,225,304 downwards.
CCTGAGAGAGGAAAGGCTGCATAACTGTTTCTCATGGACCATAGTGAAGACTGCGAGAGAAGGTCCAGAGCCACCTCAAATCTTCTGTAAGAAGACTGCCTGGAGAGGCACAGTGACTCCCTCCAGAAAAAAAATGAGAAACTACTGGATTCAAAAGGGAGAGAGAAGGAATATAAACGTGTAGCTGAAGGAAAATGTATTGCTTATTTCATGGGGTCACAGCAGAAAGTTTCCAGTCATTTCAAAGGCATCCAAGAAAAGGAGGCAACATGGATCACCCAGCCTAGAAGGAATCAGCTGTAAACACTGGTCAGAGCCAGAGGTGGCCAGTTCTCAAAGGCTGTCTGTCCTTACTCGTGTGCTGCTTCCCCACCATCCTGACCTTAATGCCTCCTCCTCTCCCATCACAGAGACTCTTGGGAAGGGTGCATGGGGTGCAGGTGGGGGGAATCTGGCCAAATGATAGGGTAAAGGGAGAAGTTGACTGAACTTTCTATCTTTGTCATAGGCTTCTGACCTCAAAGGACACTGGGCTGGGTAAGAGAAAGAGGCTTTTTAAAATAAAGTTTGGAGGTTTTGAAGATCACCCTGGTCTACACCTGTGCTAGCCAATACAGTAGCCACTAGCCATGCTTGACTATTTAAATTTAAAATAATTAGAATTAAATAAGATGAAATATTCAGTGTATTAGTCACCCTGTTCCTTCCACATTTCAAGTGCTTGATAACTACTCGTGGCTACTTTACTGGACAGCGCAAATATAGAACATTTCTAATGGCACTGGCTCTAGATATACTAATTACTGAACTGAGGATTCCGCTTATTTGTTTGTTACTAAAAGTCATCAGGAGATATTTGTTATTATCTGAGTGTAAGCAGGTAGCCTGATTTCACAGAGTAGAGTTAAATGGCTAGGAGTGGAGAAGAGTAGTTGATCTTCGGATTGTACTCTGAGTTATAGCTCTTCAGCGTATCAGTTATACATGTAGGCAAAACTCTCTGCCCTATTTTAAAGTATCAGTCATCACTTGGAATAATGAAGATCAAGTGTAGTGCCTGTGAATCTATCTTCTTCCATAATCATTTTTTTCTTGGAAAATTTTAGGTAATATGAGAAAAGAATATTAAACAGCCAGAAAAGGCATTTAAACCAAATAAAATAATGACATTTGTAATGTTCTAAATATTCGTTCTAAATTTAAAAAACGGTCCTAAAAATAAAAGTATTACTTAAATGCTGTAAATATTGTAAAAATAACATTTTTATAGGACTGAAAATTTGAAAAGTTACAAATCTGATTTTTAAAACTTTTGTGAATTTGAGTTGTCTTGATAATAATATAGTACATAGTTATGATAATTTAATCATTAACATAAATAATTCAGGTGCTTAAAAATCTTCTTGGATCCTGAGTTCTAATAATCATTACAGGTTTTTTTTTGCCATGTGCAGAACCCAAGACTGAAGGTGAGTAGATTTATTCCACTTACAAACATATTCATTCTTTTCATCCACTACTTTCCAAAGATTTAATGTGACATATTAAAAACGTAAAATCGTCTGAAATACTTCATCATAAACACCAACCCTACAAATATTCTTATCACATTACTCCGTGGGGAAATAAGTGTAATCTTTCTGCTGAAAACATATGGCAAATTCACAAATAGTGCTTTTGCAGGTGTTTTAGATGGGAACAATGTTGCTTATAAATCTCCAGGAAAATGATAGCATGTTTAGTGCTAGAGATGCTAGACACTTCAAATCCTACGCACCCTTTGACAGATGTGGAAATTGAGGTCCACTGTCACTTGCCTTGGGTAGCAGGTGAACTTTACCAATGTCACTAATGGGTGATTTAGAATGGGAAAAATGAAATTCATGCACTGGTCCTGGCAGGTATTTGCTGGCAAATTTGGGCAAGGTGCCTAACATCTCCAGACTTCATATTCTTCCCAGGTAAACTGAGAATAATAATAGAATACCTACCTCATAAATTTTTTATAAGATAGATTATATTTGTAACATATACCACTTATGTTAGCAATCATTTTTCTTCTCATTTAGTGCTTTAAATGTTTCTATAATCACCTGCTTAAAGTCACACGACAAAGTGAATGAAGTCATAAGCCATTCACCTTCCTCCGTGTGACCTCAGCTCAGGGAGGCAGCACTTCAGATGTTGACAACCCAGGGTCAGCCTTGCTGAGCTATTTTTCCCAAAGCAGGCCCTTAGTACCAGAGTAGGTAGGATTAAGACAGTGTCCATTCTCAGCTATATTTGTTTCCAGACGCCTCTTTCACACTTTCACACTTGGCCCCAGAGCAGAGGAAGTTCCCTCAGTCCCAAGCCTTCCCCCATTTCCTTTCCCCAAATAAGTGACACATTTTTCAAGGGAAAACTACATCTTCTTATACATGAGTTTTGTGTGCAGCACTCTGACATAGGCTATGTCAGTCAAGAGACGCACTGGAGTCAAATCAATAGAAGCAGAACAGGAAGACAGAAAAATCTGTGACTGAACCAAGAACCGCTCGTTAGACAGCACAGCCTGTGTTGGGGAAACAAATTGGCTATAGGTGACAGGGTACCGGAGCTGGCCTAGATTTTGCCTCCAAAGTACATAACAAATCTGGGTATGCTTCAGACCATCATCAGTAAATACTGGGGGGTACAGATCTGTCAAATAAATGAGGGTGTATCACCTGACCAAGCACATGGGAGTCTGAACCAGTGCTGATGGGCAGGAACCTCCAGAGATGTAGCAGCAGCCAGAATACCTGATCCAATTTCAGGGGGTAGAAAAGCGTATTCCGACATCATGTGTTGTTCTGTGTCCTGACAAACTTCAGTTCAATTTTAAAGCCTAGGTTTTAGAACTCAAAAGTTTTGGGTTTGTTTTCTGTGAATCAACCAATGTAATTTTCATAAAGTAATAGATGCTCCAAAGACTAACTGACCAAATGGTACGAGGAGAAGGGTTATGGGAAATAAATGTATCCCTCTTGTATGTGAAAATAGATCCCACTATATCAGGCGCTCCTAACTGGCAGGCAAAACACATCACCAGAAGGCAGGTGGCAATGTGTAGATCAGAACTGAGTTAGATATAATTCACTCTGGAACATTAGGCTCCCTGTTACTCATTTGCACCCACATTTGTAAAAGATAAAGGATAACAGAACTTATGGAACAAGTCAGGGCTTTGGAAGACATATTACATTAGGGATAAATGCTTCTGTATTCCATATTTATCAGCAAAACCTGACAATGTCCACATCAAAAGGCAATAACTTACTGGCCTCCGAAGTAAGTTTTTATTACCAACCCTCAGAGAGCTTGGTATCCGAAAGATGTGCAAGACACTTATCCTACAAGGTTGCTTTATACTCCTTGGTGCTAACTTTACACGTGGATGACTTGCCTCAGAAGTCTCACCTCTTGGCTTCTTGACTACCTACCCTTTCACAATATTTTCCCATATTCTTAACTCAAATGCTCTCTCTCAAGACCATCACTTAGACTTGTCATCAGCAGCAATTTGCCAGACCTAATTTTGTCACTCGATTACTCCCTTCCTGTCCTTAATTTACCAGCTTGTGTTCCATTGTTAATTATTACAATTACCTGGTATAAATACGTTAAACTATCTTGCCCTTTTTCTCCCTTCATTATGCTCATTTCACAGTGCTGGCTGACCCCAGAAATCACCCTTCTCCACTCTTGCTGCCTGCCACTGACCATAGCTGAAAGAACACCACACCAGGTTGACTGGTTATATTCCAGACCTTAATTCTCAAATGGATGCTAAGAACTACCCAGAGATTCTACTCTATTTTCCTTAATAAATTCACTATCCCATTGTCTATGGTGACTGGTTTTTGTTTGTTTGTTTGTTTTTGTTTGTTTGTTTTTGCGGTACGCGGGCCTCTCACTGTTGTGGCCTCTCCCGTTGCGGAGCACAGGCTCCGGACGCGCAGGCTCAGCGGCCATGGCTCACGAGCCCAGCCGCTCCGCGGCATGTGGGATCTTCCCGGACCAGGGCACGAACCCATGTCCCCTGCATCGGCAGGCGGACTCTCAACCACTGCGCCACCAAGGAAGCCCTGGTGACTGTTTTTATAACCTCTGTTTTTCATAGCCTCCATGCTCTAGTCTCACTTATTCCCTTGCTGATGACCTTGACGCAAACTTCATGGAAAAACAACACTTACCTTGCCTCAAACATGTTCTCTTTCCCCACTGAAATGAAAGGAAACGAATCCTTCCTTCTACTTACACTTTGTATCCCAGCCCCTATTTGCTCTTTCATTTTTCTCTTTCTCTTGGCATCATTATCTATCAACAGCTACAACAGCTACATACATTCTATCCAATATATGCACTCTAATATCTCCTGTGCTTAAAATGGTCCCCTCATTTCTGTTTCCCTTTTAATAAATATTCTGCTTCCTCACTTCCTACTAACTACGCAGTCTTCACAGTCTTGCTTCTGTTGTTTTTTTTTTTTCTATCACTGTGAAACTGCTTTGTCAACATGACCAGTAACCTCCATTATACCAAATCCAATGGATACTTCTACCTTCCCCTTTTACTTGCTAGTTCAGACTTGTGGATCCTGCTCTGCTTGGCTTCTCTCTCCTCCATTGGCTCAGCTGTCGTCACACTCCCTTGGGTTTCCTCCTAATACACTGCTTTCTTCTCAGTTTCCTTTGCCCTCTTGCTCTTTTCTACCCATCTCTACCTGGAACCTCTTTTGTTTTTCATCTACACTCTCTCCTTAGATAATCTCAGGTGCCTGTAAATTTTAAGTGTCACTTCTATGCTGATGATTAACAACTCTGCACCCAGTATCTCTCCTGAGTTCCAGTCGAATGGATCCAATAGCCTATTCAACTTTAACACTTGGATGTCTAATAGTAAACTCTCCTCAAAGAAGGTCCCTTTCACACTCTTCTCCCTATTAGAAAAAGGTACAAACTTCCAACTCACTTTTTTAGGATAAACTCCCAAGAATATTTCTGGTTCTTCCCTTTCCTTCATCATCTAAATCCAGTCCACAGTCCAACAGTCCATCAGCAAATCCTGTTAATTCTACCTTCAAATATATATATAGAGAGAGAATTTCAAATTTCTCTTAATACCATTTTCAGCACTCAAATCTAAATAATCTCCTCTCATCTGGACACTATTTTAGACTACTAAACTTGTTTTCCTGTTTATCTTCTTGCCTTCCTAATCAATTTTCCTTAAGAAGGTCATAATAATCTTTAAAAAGATAAAACATTATGTAATTTATCTGTAATTTATTACTTCCCACTTAAATTACAGTGACATTTAAACTCTTCTGTTAGAACAGCATCTAAACTCCTACCATGGCTGAAAATGTCCTGCAATATCTGGCCCTGCTCTCCTTTATCTACATCTTGTATCACTCTCCCCCTTGTTCACTAAGCTCTGTGTAGGCTCTTTTCCTCTAATATGTGAAGGCATTTTATATCATAGGCCCTTTCATTTGCTTTAATCCTGCCTAGAATGTCTTCTCAGTCCTATTTCCAATGGCTGGCTACATTCTTCCAGGTTTCAGCTAAAAGGTAGTTCGTTCTGAGAGGCTTTGTCTGAGTCTTCCTTTGAATGCTTTATTGAGCCCCCCTACCCCTGATTAGCACTATGATCAATAACTTTAGTATGTCATCCAGTTCTGTTTTCTTGCAAAGATTTACCATATCCAATAATCATTGTGTTTAGTTTCACTCTTTCTCCATCTACTAGGATATAAGTTTATGAAACAGTATGCTGATCACTGCTCAGTATTTAGTACAGTGCCTGATATAAACAGTGTGCCAGATGCATAAAGTTCTGACATTAATCCATGACCTTATTTTTATTTCACATAGCATTTGTTTTATTAAAATTATTATGTTTTAAATATCCAAACATGTCATACATCAGTTCGTCTCACCTGGAATATTAGTATATAATAACTGATTGCACATCTTTAAAAACTTTCCCCTTCTGATTTGTTCTCCATAGCAGCCAGAGTGAAAATTGTAGATATATTTGTACAAAATTTGATTATATTTAATTTCACTCCAGCAATATGCAATTTACACAAGTGATGTATTTTGCTTGCTTTTTATTTCTAACATTCTGCACAGTGCCTGATATCTAAAAATGCTCAATAAATAATTCTTAAAGAATGAATAAGAAGCATCATACACACTGATTTAAAACTATATTACAAAGCTATAGTAATTAAACCAGTATAGTATTGACATAAAAACAGAATTTTTTTAAATAGAAAGTTGAATAGAGAACCCAGAAATAAACCCACATATATGTGTTCAATTAATTTATGAAAAAGGAGCCAAGAATATGCAATAAGAAAAGAACAGTCTCTTCAATAAATAGTCTTGGGAAAATTGGTCAGCCACATGCAAATGAGTGAAACTGGACCACTATCATGCACTATACACAAAAATTAACTCAAAATGGAATAAACTTGAATATAGGACCTGAAATTATAAAATTCCTAGAATAAAACATAGGTGGGAAGCTTCTTCACATAAGTCTTAGCAATGATTTTTTTTAATGTGACACCAAAAGCAAAAGCAACAAAAGCAAAAATAAATAAGTGGGACTATATCAAGCTAAAAAGCTTCTGCACAGCAGAGGAAACCATCAACAAAATGAAAAGGCAACCTAGGTAATGAGAGAAAATATTTGCAAATCATTTTTCTGATAAGGGGCTAATATCCAAAATATACAAAGAACTCATACAACTAGATAGCAAAAAGCAAAAACAAAACAAAAAACCCCAAAAATCTGATTATAAGATAGGTAGAAGATCAGAATAGACATTTTTCCAAAGAAGACATACATCCAACAGGTACATGAAAAGATGCTCAAAATCATTAATCATCAGGGAAACGCAGCTCAAAACCACAATGAGGTACCACCTCACACTTGTCAGATTGGTTATTATCAAAAAGATGAGAAATAACAAGTATTGGTGAGGGTGTGAAGAAAAGGGAACACTTGTGAACTCTTAGTGGGAATGTAAATTGGTGCAACCTTTTGGAAAAAAAGTATGAAGTTCCCTCAAAAAATTAGAAGTAGAACTACCATATGATCCAGCAATTCCATTTCTGGAATTACTTTCCTATGGTGTATATTCATAGGAAACAAAATCACTATCTGAAGAGATATCTATATCCCCATATTCACTGCAACATTATTGACAATAGCCAAGACATAGAAATAACTGTGTCCATCGATGGATGAATGGATAAAGATGATATGGTACATATATATAATGGAATATTATTTAGTCATAAAAAAAGAATGAAATCTTGCCATTTGTGACAACATGAATAGACCTCAAGGGCATCATGCTAAGTGAAATAAGCTAGACAGAGAAAGACAAATACCATGTGATTGCTCTTATATGTGGAATCTGGAAATAATAATAATAAATTTTAAAATGCAAGCTCGTAGAAACAGAGAAAAGTTTGGTGGTTGAAAGACGCAGGGGGTAGGATATAGGGGAAATGGGTGAACTGTTATTTGTTTCTTGTTTTTGTTTAAATAAACTGAATAATAGATTTTTAAAAACCCAGCCCAGCAGGAATCTGGGGAAGGTAGGGAAATAGTCTAAAACAAGATCAGAAATCAAGGGGATTGTGAATGGAGGCTATACTAGTTTAGGGCAGGGCAAGACATGTCTCCAGGTCAATTCTCAAAGTCCACTGGAGTGCAACTACTGATTAAAAAAGAAAAAAAAGGAAGAAAATGTAGTTTTATTTTTGGCTTTTTTTCCCCTACTGTTAATCAGTATTGACATGTTAATTTTTGATGGTGAGAGACATTTCACTACTGTAGTGTAGTACACTATTATACAATAATAGGGAACATTATGTATTAACTTCCAGATCCATGCCTGTCCCACCCTGAAAAAGCCAAAGCACCCCCCAACTGTCCATCTATCTATATCTATATATAAAATGAAAACATGGGTTATTATAAAGGAATTCCTTCCTTTTCAGAGATAATTTTACATAGCAAGGCTTCCAGGTACATTTAACTTATGGTTTTATTTATATAATTTAGTTTACCCTAACTATTCAGAAATGTGTGACATGAACCTAATTCTAAGCAATTCCAATTTTGTCTTAGATAAAGGTATGTCTTCGTACACTACAAGGAAGCTCTAGGCATAACTACTATATAGCTGACATTCCCCCAAGTCCATTTCAACATTCATTCTCAGATATTACAAAAAACAAGAATAAATTCATGTAACACACTAAAGAAATTTCTGTTCCAAATAACTGCATCATAGAATTATCCGGAGATCAAAAAATGAGAGGGAACTTCACCATGATTTGTCCTAAAAGAAATTACCTACTGCCTGTCAAATTTTGCTCTATTACCTCCTAGAATATTTATATCATATTTCTTTGGAAAAGCAAGAATTAACCTTATGCTCAAGGACCAAATGTGTTTTCCTTTCTGTTACCTACTTTCTTGTATCTTTTAATCTCAGAGTGAAGATATAATCTTTCATAAAGGGAATGTACATAGTTACTGTACAATAAGTCACTACTCTGATTATATAAAAGTAAATTAGGGACTTCCCTGGTGGTCCAGTGGTAAAGAATCCACCTTCCGTTGCAGGGGACGTAGGTTCAATCCCTGGTTGGGGAACTAAGATCTTACATGCCACGGGGCCACTAAGCCCAAGTGCCACAACTACTGAGCTCGCGCACCTCAATGAGAGAGCCCACATACTGCAAACTGTAGAGCCCACACACTCTGGTGCCTGTGCGCCACAACCAGAAAGAGAAAACTTGCAGGCCACAACTAGAGAGAAGCCCGCGTGCTGCAACGAAAGATCCTCATGCCTCAATGAAGATCTCTCATGCCCCAACTAAGGCCCGACGCAGCCATAAAAATAAAGAAAATAAATAAATATAAAAAGTGGTAAATTAACAAGTGGAATTGTAATAAAAGGTACAAGAGGGGAGCTTACCTAGGTGATGTATTGTTGTCCAAAGTAGTATTTATTTTTTTGCCACTGGGAAAAGTATCTATGAGAAAATATTTGAGCAGATTCCTTGACTGAAGAAGAAATTCACTACCTTCTATATTCCTAAGCACAGGTCTTTGAAGTCATCTAAAATAAGCTAAAGAGTATCTAATTTAAGGGGTTAGTAAGATTTGTGCCCATGTAGAACAAGTCAGTTACAAACCTACTTCCCTTTATATTTTTTAGAAACACTGTATCTCACTTCAGAAGGGATGCAGGCATCATAAAAACCAGAGTCACAAGATGTCCTTACACAAACATTTAGGAATCCAGTAACTTCTGATTTAAATGGTGCTTTGAAGAGAAGGGAAACATTAACGACAGTTTAAATTCTGTTTCTACCATGAATGTCTCTGGAATAAAACCAATAGTACTGCCAAGAAGCCACAGGTGTTTAGTACTGCACAAAGAAAAATATAATTTTGGACAGCGCAGTGACAGTTCTTCTCTTCCTCCACTAATGTGCTGTAAGATTAAAGGTTAATAGCAGTATACATACTATAACTACATAGTGTTGGGTTCATTTTTCTTTCATATTTACAAAAACCTTTTTTGCTCCTGTACTTTTAGGGGCATGGGAAAAAAATGAACAAATATAGTTGATGCTTTTGCCTGTTCTCTTCTCCCAACCTGGAATATTTTGTCCCAGGAAATCTCCACCTAAAAAGATCATATTCAACTTCTAAAGGCTAACTCAAATGATGCTTCCTTGATTACTCTTACCCAATTTCTCAGCTAAAACTGATCTCTTTCTCCCTTGAACATGAACAATATCTTTGTTTAAAAGATTATTTCGGGATAATTGTAGATTTTCATACAGTTTTAAGAGATAACATAAATAAATATCATGCACCCTACACCCAGTTCCGTCAATGGTGATGTCTTGCTTAAATATAGCACAATGTCACAACCAGGAAGTAGGCACTGATACAATCCACCAACCCTATTCAGATCTCACCAGTTTCATATCCACTCTTTTGGGTTTGTGTGTATATTTGACTTTAATTTCACCACATTTGTAGATTCCTATGAACACCAGCACAGTCAAGATGCCAATAGTTCCATCATGAGGACCCCTTGTCCTACATCTTATAGTCAAAATCAAAATTTTCTCTTTCTACATCAGTCCCTGGTAACCACTAACCTGGTCTCCATCTCTGTAATTTTGTCATTTCAAGAATGTTATACAAAGGAAATCATACAGTAGGTACCCATTTGGGATCAGCTTTCCTCATTCAGTGTAATTCCTTTGAAATCCATCCAAGTTGTGTGCGTCACTAGTGGTTCTTTTTATAGCGGAGTAGTATTCCATGGTATGAATATGCCACCATTTGTTTACTCACTCATGTATTGAAGGATGTCTGGGTTGTTTCCATTTTTTGGCTCTTACAACTAAACTGCTCTCAAAATTCATGTACATGTTTTTGTGTAAACATATGTTTTTATTTCTTTGGAATAAATGCCGTAAGCAAAAACATTTAAAAGTTAAGGAACTAATAAAAGATTATTAAATGCTTTTGGAAATGGAAATTTGAAGTTTCTAAGGAACTGAGTAGCTATGAGAAATAGGTATTCTAGTGTTTTTTCTTAAGTGAAAAAGTATGTTCTTTTATTCTGAAACTTTTCTGTTTTTTATTTTTTTCTCAGTCATGAAAAAAATTTAACCTCATATTATAAAAGATTACCAAGACAAGGCTAACTGCACCAATGATCCATAAATATTCCAGTATTTGGTAATAAAATATGCTCAACATTTGGACATCAAGTAAATTAATTTGACACCTGACTAGGACACAAAAGTCTTGCACAATTTTCTTTCTTTCTCTCTTTCTCTCATTAAATCAGTCTTATGGTTCTTCTTGCTGAAATTCATAATTTGTTTTGGTATTCTTCATAATTTATTTCATATGGCATAAAGTATAGAGGTTGTTCAACAACTACTTCATAATGAACATTGAGTTGATCAAATTTGGTTCTATTTAGAGAGACAATATTGTGATCATGGCTATTTGCTGAACACACAACCACAAATTGAGAAATGGAGTTAATCTAATTATTTGCTATGCATTCTAAAGAACACAATTTTTTGACCTTTTTATTGAACAAGTGAATTATCTATAAGTTGCAAACAGCCAGAGAATTATTGCTGATCTTGATGTTTTTTGAGATGCTTGTCAGCCAAGGCTAGATCCTTTATGCCACATTTGTTTTCCTGAGGAATGTCTGAGGCAATTTTCCTAGTGAGACACAATCTTTACTTCCAATTTACTGAAAAGAGGTCCCTGGCGGTGCAGCAGCTGGGCCCGTGAGCCATGGCCACTGAGCCTGTGCGTCTGGAGCCTGTGCTCTGCAAATGGGAGAGGCCACAGCAGTGAGAGGTCCGCGTACCGCAAAAAAAAAAAAAAAAAGAATGAGCCCACTCAATGTATATCCCTTTATCTCACTACATTTTTATTTTGATTCTTATTTTCTATCACTGCTTAACCAACAAGAAAAAGTTACATATTTTTTTCTTCCAATTTTAGAAGGTAATCCATGCCTTATATTCCATACCTTTATTATTATTCTCTGCTCTCCTTCTTCATTCAGTTTCTCCTTTTCTGCCTTCAAATATATAAAAACCTCATTCTACAAATTTATTTTATTTAGTATTTTTAGTCTTTATCTCCCTTTTAATTATCAGATTTCTTACATTTGTGGTCCACAGCCTCAAGTTTCACTTTCTTTCCATCTAATCTTTTTTTTAACCCTCTGAAATGGATTTTTCATTTTCAACACTCAGGCTAAAATGATGATTCCATATTTGATAACCACCACCTCCTTATTCCAAAATCATCATCACCATCATTGCCATCATTACCATCACCATCGACACCATGAGCATCTCTATCCTCAGGCTGCCTGACACCACTTTCAGCAATGGTTACTGATTCCATCCAAAAAATTTTCCCCTCAATGGTATCTAGAAAAGTTTGTTGTTTTACTTCTAAGTCATATTAAAGTTGTACTGTTTCTTCTCCATCTCCATTCATCTCCATGAATCTCCAAACTCCTTTCACAACATATGTTTTAAAACATAAATGAGGTAGTCTAATTAAGATGCCATTCAAAGGAAAGTTAGGCTTGTGTTCTGTGACCATGGGATAAGGGCCTTACAAGGAACAAAGCACCAAAAGGGACAGTAAGGCCACATCCATTAAAATCCATTATACTTCATTGAATTCCTAGAATATACCCTGACTGAAAGCACCACATAAGACTTTTTTGTAGCATTAGAAAAAAAGAAGAATTTGAGAACAGAAAAATTAGGGTAGATGAGTCTGTTACAACTCTTTTCTCCTAGAAAGACAAACGTTAACTGCATATATACCAGTCTTAAAAGCTTTCAAAGTGCTTCATTCTGAATATTTGATGTAGATTTATCTTGACCTAAACTCTATTTAAATACAGATTGGAAGGGAGTGTTTTGATACTCTTCTGGGTCACAGTACCTCCTTTTGCAGTGTTATCTCAAGATCACTTAAGAAACTAAATTCACTTGTCAGAAATATACTCTACACAAAACAAACAACAAAAAAGTAATCTTTACAAGGAAACCAAAAAAAACCCCAAAAAACAAAAAACCTTGTTTTTCATCCCAAAGAATGAACCAAAGCCATTACCATGAGTTTGAAAACTAAAGCCATCAAAATGAGATATTATCCTGTGTAAAAGAAGAAAAACACAACCTTGGATATATATGATGTTCACTTTCATCTAATAGAGTTAATATAAATCTTTGCGGCTGTTATCCTGAAGAAATGAAATCAAAACGATGAATATAAACTACTGAAGTTCCTCATATAACAATGACCCCTTTTGGCCTTGCATTTCTCTCCCTACACCCACCTTACTTTTACATATCCTGGAATGTAATAAGCCTGCCATCACTAACGTTATAAAGTAGTAATTGTTCCTAATTGGTAGGGAGGCGACAGACCATTGTGGTAATGTTGTGAAACTGTAAGAAAGGAGGAGTGAGAACATTCACAGGCCCAGCAGTAATTATCCACTAATTTGGCCTGTTTGTGTGGGGACAGCTCATTATAGCCCTTAAGAAACCTCAGAATAAAGAGGGAAAGTAGGTAGGAGGCAAGGTTAAATAATTAGTGTTCAGCAGGGTTTTTTTTAAGATTCAAAGAATAGGATTAAACGCAGGAAATGTGACTAGAGTAACAATTAAGAAATGGTAGAACGTTCTGAACTGAGTTTTATGTTTTCGTGGGAGTAGGGGTATTTAGGAACCCTATAATATGGCATAAAAAATGACATGTCACTTTTATTACACACTTTCAGTTATGACCCTGGTCATCCTTTACATTTTATGGTGCCAATCTCATGCTTAACAAGAGATTTATTCTTTTGAGTTCTAAAAAAAGATTTTCACAGTTTTCATAAAATGATGTATAAGAAAGTTTTCATACTGTTTTAACATTTGTAGATTTGGGGGCTGAAAACATACTTATGTGTGCACACATGTGCACGTAGCATACAGACTTTGCAAAGAAATTGTTATTCACCTACAACTTTGTTAGTAAACGAGAATTCCCCAATTTCTCACCTATATATATCTAATACCTCTATTTCAAGAGTAAAGTATGCTTGCTCTTGGTTATATATGTATACACACATATATTTGATAAATAATTGATCTGTATATAAGTGTTTTAGAGATTCTCTAAGGCTATCATTTTTAACACTCTCCTTAAAAGAAGCATTATTATTCCAATCAACTTATGTGATTGCAATTAAAGCTTTTTTGTCCACCTAATAGAAAGGGACATGCAATGGATGAATGATTTTAAGTTAAATGAGCTCTATAATATGATTCAGAAAATATCTATGTATCTCTTAAATATATTCACATTGAAGGACTCTGGGAAAAGTTTTAAAATGCTATATATTCCATCCCTTTGCTAAGTGGCAAGAATATAGCTAAATATAACATAAAAGTAGAAGCATGTAACTAATCCAACAAATTTAAGCTAGAATATGATATTAATGTAACAAAGATTATATATTTTATCTCTATGTGCATTAGATAACTTTGCCCTATCGTAATTCAAAACACACTTCCCTGAACCAAGAGTTAGGTTAGAAATGTATTCTGCTGTTAATAAGGGGAATTATAGGGTGCCAATATGAGTAAATTAGTAAAAATTATCACCAACATTTGAAAACAATTCAAAACATAAGCCACAAGTCCTATCTACTAACAATTAAGCATTGTCTTTATTTATGAATAAAATAACTGCAGTGTATGAATGATTGCATTCATTATTATTTTCCTTTTCTTTTAAACATTTATTGGTATCTTTCAATGAATGGCATGTTTTTAACGACTTAGCAACTCCTAAAGCTCATGTCATATGAAACTTTAAAAAACAAGAACTTATTTGTATACTGGCTTTGCAAACTTTCTTTTTTTTTGTATTCCATTAGACTATTTGTTATCCAAATTGTTTTTCTCAAGATCACTTTGAAGACTACCAATAACTCCATGCCATGCCATTTTTTCAACTTGCACTTTTGCTCTCCTTAAATGTCCTCCCTACAAAAAATTTTAAAAAAAATTAACCTAATTTCCCATCAGGAAAATTAAGAAGAAATGTTTCCATTTTTTCAACCTGTAATAATTTATCAGTAAAAAATTTAGGTATTATGGATGTTGAAGAAATTTTTCTAAATTCCAGCTTTTTCCCCCTAGCATATGGAAAAAAAATGTGATAAGAAAGTAGAAGAGCCAGAGGTATTTCATTTACCACTTGCCTAAGAACTACTTACTGCTACTGAACTCCAATTTCTATGGATACAACAGATTGTATATGCTCAATCTGCAGTCTGAGCAACAACATCTTAGAGAATTAATATTTGAACATATTCTTAGATTCTTAGGTTTGCTAGTAATATTTTCTCTAAAATTAAATGAGCACACAGATTTATTATGATGTTTTATCTGACCCATTAGAATTGTCACTTTTATTGATCATAGAATAAAGTCCTTATCCTTATTGTAATACTTCTAAATGTGATCAATGTAGTTTTTGTGTAGTTCTAAACTGGTATATTATAGATGATTACTATAGAACATGCCAATTCTCACCAATATTCTGTTGCACTCCCTTACATTTTCCATCCTTCCTTGCAGTTATCATGGGATCATGTGTCTAGTTCTGGCTACTGTGCTGAAAGTGAAAGTTTTAAGTGGCATTTCCAAAGAAGTTAAGAGAGGATGTATGTAATACACTCTCTATCATCCCCTAGTTTGAAGACACCGGAAAATACAAGGAAGTATGACAGCAACACAATATAGAGCAATGTAGAGCAGTGTACTTTCCCATCAGGAAAATTAAAAAGAAATGTTTACATTTTTTCAACCTATAGTAATTTTTTTAGTAAAAATTTTAGGTATTATGGATGTTGAAGAAAATAAACATTTTCTTCTCTCGTGTAACTAAAAATCCAAGTAAAGAAATAAAAAGATATCTGAAAACCACTGAGGCAACCAGTACTGGAGGGGGCTTTAATCCAGAGAGAAGGAACCACAAATGAAGAGCTGACATTTTGATAATAGCTTTTCCCCTGGAATATTTGGGGGTTTTTGTAATTAATTAATTATTATTGTTATTATTATTACTACTATTATTTTTGGTGATGGCCAAGAGGCAAATAATCCATCCAGGTGACTAAAACAGAGAAGCAGAAAAACTGGTGGATCTTTTTGCAATCTCAAGGGGCTGGAAAGATAAAATTGTAGTTTGGAGCTGTTTAGGCAATAAATGATTTGAAGAGTTAAGATCCTGGAGAGAAAAAGACATGTAAGTTTTAATGCGCAGTTAGATTAATAACTAGGTGACTTAAGAGAAATGATGGATGACAGAAGACAAAGGAATGCCCTATTTAAAGTACTAAGAGAAAATAGCTGCCAACCTAGAATTTTATACCTTGTCACACCATTCTTTACACATGAAAGCAAAGACATTAACAAACAAGAATTGAAATGATTTGTCACCAGAAAACCAAACTAAAAGAGATGCTAAGTGGAGATCTCCAAGCAGAAGGAAAATGATCCTGAACAAAAATATGGTAACGTAGAAAGAGATAAAAAGCAATGTAGAGAAGTAGAGAGTCAATATATAAGGAAATAAACATGGATATTGACTTACAAATTATAAATTTTATATTGGTCAAAACTATATGCGTAATTAAATTCATGACAACAATACACAAATATTGAAGTGGTGAGACGTAGAGTTATTGTGTTCTGATTTCATTATATTTTCATACATAGTATATGTACTACTTTATAGTAAACAATAATGAAGCATTAAATGCATGTTTTAATCTGTGGTGAAAATAATATATAAATAAGAAGCTAATGAAGGATAAAATGATAAACATCATTTAATCCAGAATAAGACAAAATGGGGAATTCCCTGGCAGTCCAATGGTTAGGACTTGGTGCTTTCACTCCCTGGACCTGGGTTCAATCCCTGGTCAGGGAACTAAGATCCCACAAGGCATGAGGAGAGACCCCCCCCCCAAAAAAAAAATCAGAGTAAGACAAAATGGAAAGAAGCTATAAATAGCTTGACAAATGGAAAATAAATACAAGCATACCTCAGAGGTATCTCAGGTTTGGACCACCACAATAAAGTGGGCAATAAAGTGAGTCACACAAATTTTTTAGTTTCCCAGTGCATATAAAAGTATGTTTACATGACACTGTAGTCTATTAAGTGCACAGTAGCATGTCTAAAAAACAATGTACATAACTTGATTAAAAAAATACTGCTAAAATATGCTAACCATCATCTGAGCCTTCAGCAATCATAATCTTTTTGCTGGTGAAGGTTCTTGCCTCGATGTTGATGGATGACAGTTGCTGAAGGCTGAGGTGGCTGTGGCAATTCTTAAAATAATACAATAAAGTTTGCTGCATTGATTGACATTTTTTTTCATGAAGGATTTTTTTTCTTAATTAGATTTATTCCTAGGTAATTTTTTCTTTTGATGTGATTATAAGTGGAATTATTTTCTTAATTTCTCTTTCTGATAGTTCATTGTTAGTGTATAGAAATGCAACAGGTTTCTGTATATTAATTTCGTATCCTGCCACTTTATCAAATTTATTGATGATCTCTCGTAGTGAGAGGCATCTTGAGGATTCTCTATGTATAGTATCATGTTACCTGAAAACAGTGACAGTTTTACTTTTTCCTTTCCAATTTTGATTCTTTTTCTTGTCCAATTGCTGTGGTTAGGACTTTCATGACTATGTTGAATAAAAGTGGCCTTTGTCTTTTAACCTTCCTAGTAACTTTATATGTGGTTGCTTTACTACCTTTACTATGTATTTGTCTTGACCGGTTAGCTTTTTCCTTTCATAATTTTCATGTGTCTAGTTGTGGTTTTTTCTTCTTCACTTAGAGAAGTCCCTTTAACAATTCTTATAAAACTGGTTTTGTGCTGCTGAACTCTTTTAGCTTTGCTTATCTGTAAAACTTTTGACCTCTACATCAAATCTGAATGCGAGCCCTCATGGCTACAATATTCTTGGTAGTAGGTTTTTTCCTTTCATCACTTTAGACACATTGTGCCATTCCCTTGTAGCCTGCAGGGTTACTGCTGAATAGTCAGCAGATAGCCTTGTGGGAGTTTGTAATTTGTTGCTTTTCCCTTTCTGCTTTTAATATTCTCTCTTTAAGTTTTGCCATTTTAATTATAATGTGTCTTGGGGTGATCCTCTTTGGGTTGAACCCGTTTGGGACTCTCTGTACTTCTTGTACCTGGATGTTTGTTTCCTTTCCCAGGTTGACGGAGTTTTTAGCTATTATGTCTTCAAATATGTTCTCTGCTCCTTTCTCTCTCTATTCTCCCTCTGAGATTACTATAATGCAAATGGTAGTATGCCTGATGTTGTCTCAGAGGTCTCTTAAATTGTCTTCATTTCTTTTTACTTTTTTTCCATTTTCTGTTCAGGTTCAGTGATTTCCAATACTGTGTCTTCCAGCTTGCTGAGGAGTTCCTCTGTATCATGTAATCTACTGTTGATTCCTTTTAATGTATTTTTTATTTCAGTTATTGCATTCTTAATCTCTGTTTGCTTTTTCTGTATATCTTCTAACTCATTTTTCTACTTTAAAGTGAAACCAAACAATTTATTTGTGCTAAATGAACAGAAATAATGCATTCAAGATATACTTCTCTGTACACTGCACTCGATTTTACTGGGCAAAATAAGCAGTCCTCAGTGATATTGTGCTCAGCAATAAAGTCCTCAGCAATAAAGTATTTTGTGGCCGTTATGCTAAGATATTCCTATAATGTTTATTTCAAATAGTATTTTCTAATAGTATTTTGTACCTTTAAAATATTTGTTTGAACTCTGTTTTAGGGAAACACAAGTAAAGAATGGAAAGGGGAAATAGCTGTTTTTGTTACAATCACACTGTCCTCTGCGGCAGAAATCACACAGCACCTTCTAATCAGTCATAACAACCACTGGTGGGTAGGACAACAGTTATCGACTCACGTGAGAGGGGTCCAGTTTGAGGAGGCTAACATCAAGGATAAAGAAAAAATCACACCTGGATATACAATAATTATCAATCCCATGCATGTGGAAAAGATATAGCCATGTGATCCAGTACTTTAGGTGATCTGTTTTACAAGAGACATGGATGTTGGGATATACTGAAAATAACCCATACAAAGTGTATCTGTAGAAAGCTCTATTGAGCATTGTCTTTGGTACTGATCCATCTAACTTCCCATTTTATACTGAGTGCTAGATTTTCAAAGTTCTGAATTGTAGTGCTGAATTATTGGTATGCTTGGTAAACACCATTATAATGGGAGGGGAGGGGTAATAACAGCTCAGTAATTTTCTGCAAATTCATGGAAAAAAATAAAAAGATATCCCTTTTTATTTTCCAACCTAAAAGCCAGGAAAACGAAGCTCTGGGGCCAGGCAAAAATTGCACACTGCTGCTGAACTACCAAACAGTCGAACAGCCAACGTCCCAGCCAGGGAATGTGCACACATGTAGATTCAAGTAAAACACCGAAGGAAAAAGTCATCCGTGTAGAGTTGTAGATCCACAACACTGGCTGCGTTTCCGACACACATTTGCAACATAATGAATAGTGAAGCCTAGATAACCTCAGTGCAAATAAGTCACATTCATATTCCAGGGAAGGAAGCCTTTGGCGTTGAGTCGACAGCTCGGCTCCACTGTACAAGAACGTGTGCCGACATGAGGTTCGGACTAAGCACATGCATTAAGGCTGGGAGGAGGGGTGAACCGACTGTTGCGAGGGGGCAGGCTGCAAGGTGCCTGCTGAGGGGACTGCGGGCTGCATGGGTGGTGGAGATGGAGGTGGCAGTGGCTGGACAGGGGTCTGTGTGTTGTGAGACGGAGGTAGCGTGGGCCATTTGAATTGATCAGGACTTGCTTCTCTGCGGTGAAGGCCTTGTGATACCGTGGAATGCTCCCATATGCTGCACATGAAGACCTGGGGAATTGTAATAAGACATTCCAGCTCTAGTCAGTGAAGTTGGTGGCATGAAACCAAGTGTGTTACTTGCATACGAGAGACTGGGTGATATCGGCCGGCTTGAACTGGGAGAAGGTGTGTAAGGGATCGGGCTGCACACAATGTGAGGTCTTAATCCTTGTGCAGACAGCTCCTTAAAATACCTTTCAGCATCCATCTCTAAGCTGGACTCACTCTCTGAGAGCTGTCGACAGAGGGCCTCTCTCCTCTCCATCTCCCTCTGCAGCTTCCTCTCAGGTCCTCTTCCCTCATGTGAAGTTCCTCCTCCAAATACTGCACCATTATCTCGGAATGCTGTAACTGGGCAGCACTCAGTTGCTTCTTCAGCTTCTCCAGTTCATTCTTTAAAGACCTGATGTGTCGCATCACGTTTTCTGGAGGGTCGATCTACACGGAGATGTCTCTAGGCAATGGGGGAGCAGTCACCGGCTGGTCTAATTTCTCCTTCAGGATTCGCTTTTCAGCTTCAAGTTCCATCCTTGTCCAGAAACGATTCACTCGTGCTTCTTGTTCCTGTTCCAAAGTACTTTCGAGGTCAATCTTCTCTCGTCTCAACTGTTCTAATGTAAGCTGCTTAGAAATGGTATCGTTCTCCAGTTTTTTAGTTTTCTTCATCAGTTTGCTGACCTGGAATTCCTGCTCCATATGCTGTTCTAGTTTGGCTTTCTCAAGCTGCAACTGCATCAATTTTCTGGAGAGCTCATTAGTGAGGAACTCTTCTTCCTTCTCGTAATTTATAGCAAGGGTTTCTTTCTCCTTCTGCAAAGGCTGAATTTTCTTGAATAATGTGTTACTGATGAATTCTTCTTTCCATTCAGCCTGGGCTTGGATGGTCACACTGGCTTTGCGCAAGCCGCGCTTCTCCTCCTGCAGTGCCTTGCACTTGAGTTTGTAGGTCTCCAGCTGGACCTTGAGCACCTTGTTCTGCTGTAGCGAGGCCAGGTGCTTGATGAGCTCCTGCAGGCTGAAGGGTGAGATGACAATGCCCCCTGCTCCAGCCACTTCCCACCACTGCCGCCTCTCCTGCCGCTGCCGCCCGAGGTCAATGACTATATCTTCTCTTTGTTAATCTTCTCACTGTGTTCATCCATTCTTCTCCTGAGTACTTTGATTATCTTTATGATTTTTATTTTAAACTCTTTAGCGGGTAGATTGCCTATCCCTATTTCACTTCATTCTTCTTCTGGGGTTTTGGTCCCCTGAAGAAGGGGACCCCTGTCCCCTCATTTTACCTAATGTCCCCTCATTTTACCTAATTTGCTATTTTTATTTCTATGTATTTTGTGGGCTCCTTATGTTTCCCGATCCTGAAGAAGTGGCTTTTTGAAGCAGATGCCCTATGTATCCCAGCAGCGCACTACCCTCTGCTCATTTGAACTATATGTCCTACCTGGCTACAGGGCCCTGTGGGTCCCAGACTGGTGTTTTGGTCTGCTTGTGGGTGGGACCAGGACCCAGGATTTCCTGGGGCTGGTGCCTACCCACTGGTGGGTAAGGCTGGTCCCGGAGTTACTGCCAGCCCACTGGTAGGCAAAGCTGGGTCCCAGGGTTTCTGGATGCAGGGCCCTGGGGGTCCCAGAATTGGTGTTTTGGCCTGTTTGTGGGCTCATGGGGTCCTGGGGACAGTGCGTACACACTGGTGGGTGAGACCTACTGGTGGGCTGAGTCAGGTCCCCGATCTCTGGCTGCAGGGCCCTGGAAATCCCGTGGCTAGAGCTGGTGTATGGAGCCAGGTCCTGGGCCCTCTGCTGGACAGGGCCAGGTCCTGGGGTGGCTGTGCACTCAGGGGGTTTCAGGGCAACAGGCCTGCTGGTGGGTGGAGTTGTGTCTCGGCCAGAGGCATTCCAGTACTTGTACTGACAACCTGTTGAGTTGGTCTGAGTCCTGGTACAAATAAGCTACAGGGAGGATTCCAGAATAGTGCTTGCCAGCATCAGTGTCCATGTGCTAGAAGGAGCTCCTCAAAACAGCTGATGCTAATGTCTATGTTCCCAGGACAAGCCCCAGCTGCCTTCTGCCCCTCCACGAGGCTCTTCAAGATCAGAAGGTGTGTCTTACCCAGGTTCCTTTCAAATTACTCCTTCTTCCCTGGGTCCCAGAGCATGTGAAGTTTTGCGTGTGCTCTTTAGGAGTGGAGTCTCTATTTCCCACAGTCCTCTGGCTCTTTTGAAAGTAAACCCAACTGGCCTTCAGAGCCAGTCATTCTTGGGGCTTATCTTCCATGTGCAGGACTCCCAGGCTGGGAAAGCCACATGCGGGGCTCCAACCACTTGCTCATTGAGGAGAACCTCTGCAATTGTAATTATCCTCCTGTGTGTGGGTTGCCCCTCCTACCTATCTTGTTGTGCTTCCTTCTTTACATCTTTAGTTATAGATCTTTTCTGCTAGTGCTCTGGTTTGTCACATAAATAATTTCTCTGTAAATAGTTGCAATTTTGCTGTCCTCATGGGAGGAGGTGAGCTTAGGGTCTTCATACTCTGCCATCTTGGCCACTCCATCTTACCTTTATGAACTATTTTTCTGTAGCATGCAATGCTGTTTGATAGCATTTCACCCACAGTGGAACTTCTTTCAAAATTGGAATCAATCCTTTCAAACCCTGCTGTTGATTTATCAAGTAAGTTTATGTAATGTCCTGAATCTTTTGTTGTCATTTCAAGAATCTTCACAGCATTTTTCCAGAAGTAGATTCCATCTCAAGAAACCACTTTCTTTTCTCATTCATAAGAAGCAACTCCTCCTCTGTTACACTTTGATCATGAGATTGCAGCAAATTAGTCCCATCTTCAAGTTCCACTTCTAGTTCTCTTGTTATTTCCACCATATCTTCAGTTACTTCCTCCACTGAAGTCTTAAACCCCTCAAAGTCATCCATGAGGGTTGGAATCAACTTCTTTCCAATCCCTGTTAATGTTAATATTTTGACCCTTTCCCATGAACCATGAATGTTCTTAATGGCACCTAAAATGGTGATTCCTTTCTAGAAGGCTTTCAATTTACTTTGCTTGGGTCCATCAGAGGAATCACTATTTATGGTAGCTGTAGTCTTATGAAATGTTTTTCTTAAATAATATGACTTGAGTGTCAAAATTACTCCTTGATCCATGGGCTGAAGAATAGATGATATGTTAGCAGGCATGAAAACAATGTGAACTTTGTTGGACAGCTCTATCAGAGCTCTTGGGTGACTAGGTGCCTTGTCAGTAAGTAGTAATATTTTGAAAGGAATCTTTTTCTCTGAGCCTTAGGTCTCAACATTGGGCTTAAAATATTCAGTAAACCATATTGTAAACAGATGTGCTGTCATCCAGGCTTTGTTGTGCCATGTAGAGAGCACAGGTAGAGTAGATTTAGATAATTCTTAAGGGTCCTAGAATTTTCATAATAGGAAATGAGTATAATGGTATATTGGCTTCAACTTAAAGTCACCAGTTACATTAACTCCTAACAAGAGTCAGGCAGCCCTTTGAAGCTTTGAAGCCAGGCACTGACTTCTCCTTTCTAGCTATGAAAGTCCTAGATGGCACAGTCTTCCAATAGAAGGCTATTTCCTCTACATGGAAAATCTGTTATTGAGTATAATCACCTTCATTAATTATCTTAGCTAGATCTTCTGGATAATTTGCTGTAGCTCATACATTTGCTGCTTCACCTTGCACTTTTTTTATATAATAAATTTATTTATTCATTTATTATTTTTATTTTTGGCTGCTTTGGGTCTTTGTTGCTGCGCGCGGCTTTCTCTAGTTGTGTCGAGTGGGGGCTACTCTTCGTTGTGGTGTACAGCCTTCTTGCTGCAGTGGCTTCTCTTGTTGAGGAGCTTGGGCTCTAGGCATGAGGACTTTAGTAGTTGTGGCTTGTGGGCTCTAGAGTGCAGGCTCAGTAGTTGTGGTGCACGGGCTTAGTTGCTTTGCAACATGTGGGATGTTCCCGGACCAGGGCTCAAACCCATGTCCCTTGCATTGGCAGGCGGATTCTTAACCACTGCGTCACCAGGGAAGCCCCTCACTTTGCACTTTTATGGAGAGAGCTTCTTTTCTTCAACCTCATGAACCAATCTCTGCTATCTTCAAACTTTTCTTCTACAGCTTCCTCACCTCTTGCAACCTTCATAGAATTGATGAGAGTTAGAGTCTTGCTCTGGATTAGGCTTTGGCTTAAGGGATTGCTGTGGTTAGTTTGATCTTCTCTCCTGACCACTGCAACTTTCTCCATATCAGCAATGAGGCTGTTTCACTTTCTTATTATTCTTGTGTTCACTGGAGTAGGACTTTTAACTTCCTTCAGGTACTTTTCCTTTGCAGTCACAACTTGGCTAACTGTTTGGCACAAGAGACCTAGCTTTTGGTCTGTCTTAGCTTTCAACATGCCTTCCTCACTGAGCCTAATCATTTCTAGCTTTTGATTTAAAGGGAAAGATATGCAACTCTTCCTTTCATTTGAACATTTAGAGGTCTTTGTAGGGTTATTAACTGGCTTAATTTCAATATTGTTTTGTCTCAGGGAATAGGGAGGCCCAAGGAAAGGAAGAGAGATGGGAACAGCAGGTTGGTGGAGCAGTCAGAACACACACAACACATATCAATTAAGTTTGCTATCATACATGGGCGCAGTTCATGCAATCCCAAAACAATTATAATAGTAACATCAAAAGTCACTGATCACAGGTCACCATAAAAAATATAATAATAATGGAAATTTTGACATTTTGTGAGAATTACAAAAATGTGATGCAGAAATATAAAGTGAGCAAATACTGTTAGAAAAATGACACAGATATACTTTCACAATGTGGAATTGCCACAAACCTTCCATTTGAAAAAATTCAATATCTGCAAAGTGCATTAGAGTGAAGTCAATAAAATGAGGTATGCCTGTAGTAAGATTTAAGATCAAATATGTAAATAATTACATCAAATATAAATAGGCTAAATATTACAATTGAAAAACAAAAATTTCAGACAGTTAAAATAGAAAGTCTAGTTACATGATATTTAAAGAGATCTATCCTAAATATAAGGACAAAAACACATTGAAATAAAACTGTCAAGGAAAAAAAAAAAAGAAAAAAGAAAGAAAATGGTTGCTGACATATTAATGCCAGAAAAAGTAGATGAAAAAGGAGTATTACCAGGTTTAAAGAGTAATTTTGTAATGGCTAAAAGATCAATTCACTAGCTAGATAGAATTATGTTAAATGTATATGCACTGAATAACATAGCTAAAAATTCTAGAAAGCAAGAAGTGTCAGAACTAAAGAGTAATAAATCAATCTATAATGAAGCTGGCAGAATTTAATTCTTCACTCAATAGGTGATAGAACAAGATAAAAATTTCCAATAAGTATAAGAAGGAATGAAAAATACAGATAATAAATACATATTAGAGGGATTCAAAAAAAAACCGAAAGTTGATTTTTTTGAGTAATAAAGTGATAACCCTTGGCACAAATGTTCAAGAGAGGATGAAAGCACAATTTATCAATACCAAGAATAAAAAGAGAGAGATTATAGATTCTACAACAAATAAAAAGGGAACAAGGTAATATTGTAAAAAATAATTATGCCAATATACTTGGAAAATAACAGAAAATGGACAAATTCCTCAAAAAGCAATCTAAAAAAGTAACCAAAAAAATGACCAAAAAGTATAAAATCAGAACAGAAGAAACTGAATTGAATTATAACATTCCCACAGGTAAAGCTGTGAAAACAAAGTGCCCTTTATCAGTAAAATGTACAAATAAATTACGGAATTTGGCAGTAATAGAAGAACTATTGCTATGCACCATGTGAATGAATCTCATAAGAGTAATGTTGATTGAAAGCAACACAGGACATTCTGTGTAACTCTATTTATACACAGTTCAAAAGAAGAAAACCAGTCTGTGGTCTTAAAAGTCATAAAGGTACTTACTTTGTGGGAAGGTATAGATAGTGAGTAGGCAAGAAAGGGCTTTGCAGGATGCTGGTAATACTGTATTTCTTGATCCTTTTTTTCATTATGCTGGTGTGCTCACATCATGAAAATTCATCAATTTGTTAACTCATAATTTGGACAATTTCTGAATAAATCATGGTTCTCAACCAATGTCCCCCACCTCCAACACACACATTCCCAGAGGACATTCTACAATGCCTGGAGCTATTTGGGTTGAAACAACTTGGCAGGAGTGCTACTGGCATCTAGTGGGCAGAGGCCAGAGATGCTGGTAAATATCCTGCAATGCAGAAGACAGCCTCTCTCAACCCAAATTTCTGGTTCAAAATGTATCCATAGTGCCAAGTTTGAGAAAACCTGATATATGTGATATAATTCAATATAAAAAAGAGTTAACTATATAGACATAGACTTTACTCTGTGTGGAAGTTTAAATACATAAAAGACCAATTCCATCAACAGACACAATGTGTACAGGGTCTGCAGAAAATTAATTAATTGAAGTTAATGAAATGTGAGTGCAAATATTTATATTTGAGGAAGACTAATCATAAACCAGAATTTTAATTCCAAGTCTACTATTATATATTCATTGGTAAGGATTTTAGGAAGACTAAAGCTAAAATCACATATACTATAAGACCAAAAGTTTTAAAAAATGAGGGAAAATAAATGTGCCCTAAAGCTTACATATAGAAGGACAGAAATGAGTATTCATTATAAATCTATATTTCCTGTAAATCAAGTCAAAAAGGGAAGTGATGGGATATGTAATTTTAATTTTCTGATAAAATGAAACATGATAATTCAGCATGAAGGGGAAAAGAAACCCCAAACACTCCTGACACAATTTTGAAGGGAATTTGTAATGTGAAGAATTTATAAAAGGACATTGAACAACATAATGTTGTACACTGACTTCAACAAGAGTTTTGAATAAGCTACAGCAATTTTTAAAATATGACTATATATTTTTAAAATCAAATATCAATTAATGTCAAGGGCATAGCATAAAATGTACATGAATGGCACCCTCTCTGTGATGGCCATAAGAATTCAGCATGGACATAGAGTACCCAAATCTTTACACCAGGAGTTCGCAAACTAAGCAAACTAAACTAAACCCTCTCCCCGCATAGACCAAATATATAAATAAAGTTTTATTGTAATACATTCACAGCCATTCATTTACTTGTGTTCTATCCCTCTTTTCATTCTACAGTGGCATGGTGAATCATTGTGACAGAGACCATAGGTCCCAAAAGTCTAAACTATTTACTATGGGGCCCTTTAAAAAACATTGCTGATCAATACAGAGGAAAGAACTCAATACTTTGTCCATCTTTCAAGTTTCAGTAGCACTGGATAAGATTTTTGGAAGAAGCAGTATAGCAGATAGTTTGAATTCTCTATTAAGCCTTGGAGTAGGGGTATTTTCTGTTATTGGTTAGAGGGGAGCATAATTACAACTTATTATTAAAATTGGATAGGCTTGCATGTATTCTTTCCTAAGCAGATAATCTATCAATCTTAATATAAGAAATGTAGTCTCATTTATCTTTTAATACAGCAAAAAATCCATGACTAAGTACTTGGATAAAACTCATCTTAAATTTCCCTATTTTTAAAATCAGAAATTTGGACTAAATCAGTTCTAGGGTAGGCAGAATTCTAAAGATATCTCTTCCAGACTTCCATCGCTTGGTTATTCAAACAAACACTAATCTAGGTACTACTGCTATGAAGGTACTTTTCATCTGAACTTAAAATAGAGAGATGATCCTGCTTTCACATGGGTTCAATGTAATCACATGTGCCCTTAAATGTAGAAAAGGAGAACAGAAAAGTCCTTCAGTGAAGTGTAGTGGAGGAGGAAAACAAAGATGAAATAGGAAAGGTCAGAGAGATAGAAACATAAGAAGGATTCCACCCACCATGCCTAGCTTTGAAGAAGGAGGAAGAAGTCAAGAAATACATGATTATTCTTATTAATTAACTCCTGGATCTATCTCTATAAGCCTTTTTAAAAATCGTTTGGCTATAAGTTCTTTGATTGTTTCTTTGTATGAAAGCAATGTTATAATGATTTTTAGAGAGATAGAGGAATAATTTTCTTTCCCTTGAATGTTTGACAGATCACTTTATTATTGTTATTATTATAATTATTGTTATTATTATTATTAGGCCAGAAAAGTTTATTTCAGTTTGACAGCTAATTGGTAATATAATAGGAATTTTTAGGATTGCCATCACATTGTAGAAAAACTTTATCAACATTCTTTTGTATATGAGTTGTATGATCTAGCATGTTTTTCTAGAGACTACTTTTTCCCTACATGCAAGACTTTTTTTTTTTTTTTGTCTTCTACTACCCACGTATTTTTGATGCTGGGTGCCTAGAACTTGTTCATATTATCATATGACCTCTGGCCCTTATGCCTTTGGGTCATGATATTTGGAACAATTAGTAATAGCTTAGCTCTACACAGAAGTGATTGCAAACCACTTAAATAAGCCCATTAAATCAAAAATAAATGTGTCTACAACTCAACATTTTCCTAGAAAAATATCCCACATGCTTATCCTTAAATACCAACTATTATAGAAGGAAAATCAGAGTGAAAAGAGACAGCAGTCTTAACTGATTACAGTTAAATTGTCCTACCTAATTTTACAAAATAGTGTGACCAAGTGACCATGTTATAGTGTTCCTCCGATGGCCTTGGAAGGGTAAATGAGAATGAGGGTCCTTGAAGCTGAAATAAGCATCATTTGCTTTATAGTAAAATCACTTTTGACAACATTAGATTATAATATAGTCATTTTTCTTTCAAAGATTTATGGTCAGTTGATATTTATGATGAGCTGTCCTAGTGTGGTGAAAAATTTCAGCAAAACCATTCTTTTGCCTAGTGTTGGTGAAATGACTAATTGAGATTATTAGCACAGTCTGTGAACATATTATCTTTATTTAGTGCTCTTAATAAATGAGTTAATTGGTCAAGAATAGTATATTTTAGTGGTGAGAGAAATTTTATTAAAGGCATAAGATTCAGAATGTCAAAATACCTAACTGCTTTTTTATTTACTGTAG
This sequence comes from Delphinus delphis, assembly GCF_949987515.2. Classification (NCBI taxonomy): domain Eukaryota; kingdom Metazoa; phylum Chordata; class Mammalia; order Artiodactyla; family Delphinidae; genus Delphinus; species Delphinus delphis. The sequence continues at coordinate 99,196,579 of NC_082685.1, read as the reverse complement.
TTAACCTATTATATCACTTCCTCTTCCTAATATCTAAAGGTATAACAAATCCAACTTTTGGTAAGCTTTTATATAAATATTTTCCTTACTCCTAAACGAGAAGATAAGTTCCTTTGTTTAGACAGAAAACAACAAACACACACGCTAGTCCGTGTTAACTATATAAACAGACATTAGAAGAATTTTTTCTTAGGAATTCTAGAAACTATGTTAGATTTGACAGTAATGTGGTCAAGCGGACCAGAGCAGACTGTATAACTTCAACACTCTAGCTTCATTTTTCAGTAAAAAAAAAGTTCCCTCTAATGTCAGCATGCATACAGAAGAAATAACAAAAGTCACTCATGGGTTTGAGAATATGGTGCCTGAAGCCCTGTGAATCCAGTAAATTTTCCCTTGGGATGATTCACATCTAAAAGTGAGAGCTTCTACATTCCTGTGAAAAGTGGATTTTGGTTTGTTTTTTGTTTAAACTGAGGCAAATAAAAAAAAACTTGAATTTTTTTTGTCAAGTTTTCATGTTAAAAATGTATTTCACACCCCAGGAATGTAATGTTTCTTTTCAGTATACCTTGTATGTGTTTTAAAAGATGTAGATATACTCTATCAAAAAAGAAGGAAGAGAAGGAGAAGAAGAATGAGGAAAAATGAAAAACATGGCCCTCTCATTTTTAACTAATTGAATAAACCAAGGTCCTATTGAATAGACGCTATAGGAGGAAATGTATATATACTGCATCCCAAATTTAGAGAATTTTCTCCCAAAGAATGATCAAGCAAACATAAAGAATAGCGTGAGACAGTATTTTGAAAACAGAAGCACTTGAGAAATATTTTCCATTTTTAAAATAGGATAACTATTTGCCAAATGTTTAAGTTGGGTGACTGCTACAATATTTAAATTTTTGTATGAAATTAGCAGTCTTTTGGCAAAAAAAATTACACGAGACAACTGCCAGATTAAAATACATACACTCAATCTGTCCTTTAACACACCACTCATCCTCTCCTACTGTTTTTTCCCCTTTTCTTTCTTATTCCTTTAATCAGAAGTATCTTTTTCTTGTAATCAAAAATGGAAATAAATCCTGAATGTGTGAAGACTGAACAAAATTATTAATCACAGACAATTCTGAGTTTATTAAAAGCATTCTCCTATAATATTTTTAATCCAGAAGAATATATTTCTTGTTTATGGAGAATCCAAAATAGCTGAGTAAGAGCATATGTTCATGCATCATCTTTTAAATGTCCACATAACAACTGTTCATTTGCTGATATTCTAATTAGTTATAACATTGGTTATAAGATCACTGGAAGAAGTAATTTTCATAAATTAAATCTGGTCCTTTCTGACAGCAAATGTAGGAGGCTTTGAACAAGTTGACCTTTTCTATCTCAGTCTTTTCCTGAGAAGCAGGATACCCATTCTTATATGTATACAACTAGTTCCTCTGTCAGCCAGTCTTTTAAATGAAAATGGTGTTTCATGAAAAAAGTATCTACTACTACAGCTCATATCTCAATCATACAAGGGCTTTTCTTCAAAACAAGTATTGTACTTTGAATGCAGCAAAGTGCTTTACATACTTCCCATTTTCTCAAATGGGATATAAAAAGATCTGTAGTCAAGGGTTTAGATGTAACAAAATTATTTTTAGTGCTTAATCAGGGACATTCTTAAGGAAAAGTCACTTCTGTATCTGTCAGCATGCAATGATGAAAAAATCAATTCTAGTATAGTTGTTGCTACTGCCTTGATTTACACTGAATTACCAGTAGTTTTACCCACCATCCCATTTGTACTATCAGTTCAAGTGTCAACACACTTGACAGGATAAACCATAATATTCAAAAAGGTTATTTGACACTTCAACTATTTACCTCCTTTTATGTTTATTAAACATTTACATAAAAAATCATATTCTCTGATTAGTTGGTGTTGGTAGCAGAGTGCAGCCACATCTGGATTTTTTATCCATTTGTAGGTACTGTTCTCCAAGTGAGATATTAAATAGTCTTCATGTTTGATGATGAATCTTTAATTCAATGAGTTACCGGATCATTGGAAAGTGGCACTGCTGTGATTTCTTTTACTGACTTCATCTAGTTATGTCAATTGTTCAAGGTTCTTTTTAGTCTTTTAGCTGTTGTATAATTTTCTCCAGCAAACAAAATTTAATAGCTTACTCTATAATATACTTCTGTAGTTCATTTCTAATTACTGTATACTGAGTTTATCATACCTATCTTTAAAATATTATATTTTTTTCTTTAAATTATGAATGGTTGATCTCAATATTACATCACATAACTGACACCATGACACTATTCAAACATGTTCTGTTGCATGAGACACAATAAAGTATTGACATCTATAATCCCCAAAGAAGTACAACCTTCATCATATTTTTATTTCTTATGTATAGTTTTGCCAGTTTCTTTTGAATCATTTCCCCTTTCTCATGAGTTAGATAATTCTCTGGCATTTAAGTTTCATCTCTTTTAGCATCTTTAGAGGTAGTCAGTGCAGCTGTGTGTTGATAAAGTGAGTCTTCCAACTCTCTTGTGTTAAGTAAATAATGCATTGTTAAATATGTTAAAAAATTATTTAAAATATTTCAAATTTCCAAAATAAAAGTTTTAGATAACTAAAAATTCAGAAAAAATTTAGGAAAAGTTTTTGATATTACAGCAAAACTACAAAGTGCCCTTATATACTAAATTGGATATGGTTTCAGTTACCTGCAATAAAATAATCTGGACTAATACAGTAATTCATTTTATCTATCTCCCATGGCAAACACCTCAGTAGAATTATAAGGCAAGTTTAGTAGAAGATAATTTCCTTTTGACAGTCATAAGTTTAATGAATACACTTTTTCCCCCTTTCAATACCATTTTTGAAATCCCTGAACATGAAGTATGATGCTAAATTTCAGGCTATTACATCAGGTGTGGAGTGGAGAACTATACAAGGGATATGTCTACTTCAGCTAAAATTGTTTCACTAAATTCTGTAGGGAAAATATGTTAAACGTAAGGTATATATATTTGTCCAAGAATAAATTCTTTTTTCCTCCTTAGAGATAAATATCCCAAATACTAGGGTCCTAAATCCTATATGTTAGTCATAGAAGACAAATTTTTATGATTTTTTTTGACACATTTGTACTGCTAGACTTCACTAAACATTTGAAGCATACGTTACCCTGACAGCAAAGAAATGAAAATTATGCACTATATATATTTTTTAGTGGCATCTTTGTAGACCTTGCCAGTATCTGAACTGTTAGAACATGGATGAATGTCAATTTTGTGCAGAAATTCTCAAGCAGGTTTGTAATAGTGCTAAATATATTTGGTCATAAATTTTGCTATGCAGAAAAAGCAAACTTTCTCCAAACATGAAATTTTATAAACATCCATTAATTGTTCAATATAACACAGCTTTTGAATTCTAGACATTTTGTTAATACTGATGGGGCTTTTCAGTGGCTTTCCTCTTAAGAAAATATAATATACCCCTTATTTTAACACAATTTCAGCATGTAGTTTCAGTAGTGACCTCTTTGTCAGACTACTTAAGAAAGCAAAGTATTAAAATAACACTATGGGATTTTAGAATATTTAGAATATTTTAAAAGGAATGTGTTCATTAGTAAGTGAGAATTTTAATAAATATTGAAAATACCTTCACAGTTTTATTATTTTATTTCATTCTGTTATTGACACTGCTCTCAGTTCTTTGTCTTTGACACTGAAATCACACTAATGGATAGTTCACAGGTTTGAAATAAATTGGACAGACCAATTTTTTAAGATGATTTGCAAAATTTTTATAATTTAGTATTGACATTCAACTTTTAACTTTAATAAATGAACTAATTTTCATTATTAAAGCAAAATAGGAATACTCAAAAGGAAAACTCACCCCACAAATATGGAATTATGATGAGCATATTTTTACCTACCTACCTACAAATACATACATTCATACACAATTGTAAAAATAAAATAATTCTGTGACAGAAAGTCTAAAATGAGTGAGGCACAAATAGGATAGAATTTAGTTTTTATTCATGAGAATGAAGTACAGTAGGGCCTGACTCCACAAGGAGTTCAGCACAGAGGACCTTCCAGCTTATGGTTTAACCAACCTTAGGGTGTGGTTTTTTGTCCTCATGGTCCAAAACAACTGGAGCTATTATATCAGCATTCCAGGAAGTAGAATAGACTCACTGCCCACTAAAAATATAATGTGATTTGTAAGTTTAAGTTATTATCCTCTTCCTTTTTTTGAATGGGTGGAGATATTTGGCTGGTCTTTTTTTTCTAATTTCTTAAATTGAACAAAGTCATGTTTTCAGTCTCCATTAAAAAAAAGACAGAGAATTTAAGGTCACAAGGTTTCCTTTGAGTATAGCTTTACTATAATTCATAAGTTTTAGATGAATTCTTTACTACAATCGTTTCCAGAAAATATATTACTTTAATTGAAATTTTCTCATTGATGTAGGAATCATCTTAGAAAAATGTTTCATAATTTTCAAATGGTTGAAAAATTTAAGGGTCATTTTTTCTTGTTGACTTCTAGTTTTATTGGCCTATGATCAGCCTATGTTGCTTGTAAAATCTCTACTTTTCAGAATTCATTAAAGTTTCCACTGTGCCCCCCAAAATATGTAAATATCTACATGTATATAAATATATATATAATATTAAATTTTCAATAGCTTGCACTAAAAAAGTAACAAGGAAAATTAATTTTTCATAAGACAATTTCAACATGTAATCTGTACAAAAGTTATTTAAAAATTTTTACTTTCTTTTTTTCATATAATGTCTTGGAAATTTTGTATGTATTTTATACTTAGAGCATATCACAGTTTAAACTAGCCCCATACCAAATGAATTCAGTAAGGTTGTAGGTTACAAGATTAACATACAGATACCAGTTGCATTTCTTTACACTAACAATGAAATATCAGAGAGGGACTGTAAACAATCCTTTTAAAATTGCATCAAAAAAAAATACTTAGAAATAAACCTCACCAAGGAGGTGAAAGATTTACATGCTGAGAACTACAAAACATTAATAAAGGAAATTAAAGATGATTCAAAGAAATGGAAAGATATCCCATGCTATTGGGTTGGGAGAATTAATATTATTAAAGTGGCAATAATGCCCAAAACAACCTACAGATTTAACACAATTCCTATCAAATTACCCATGACATTTTTCACAGAACTAAAACAAATAATCCTAAAATTTATATGGAACCATAAAAGATCCAGAATTGCAAAAGCAATCCTCAGGAAAATGAACAAAGCAGGAGGCATAACCCTCCCAGATGTCAGACAATACTATAAAGCTACAGTAATCAAAACAGTGTGGTATTGGCACAAAAGCAGACATATGGATCAATGGAACAGAATAGAGAATCCAGAAAAAAAAACACACCCACACACCTATGGTCCATCTTCAACAAAGGAGGCAAGAATACAAAATGGGGAAAAGACAGTCTCTTCAGCAAGTGGTGCTGGAAAAGTTGGAAAGCCACACATAAACCAATGAAGTTAGAACACACCCTCACACCATGCACAAAAATAAACTCAAAATGGCTTAAAGACTTAAACATAAGATATGACACCATAAAACTCCTAGAAGAAATCACAGGCAAAACATTCTGTAACATAAATCGGACCAATGTTTTCTTAGGTTAGTCTCCCAAGGCAATAGAAATAAAGACAAACAAACAAACCAAAAAACACAAACAAATGGGACCTAATTAAATTTACAAGCTTTTGCACAGCAAAGGAAACCATAAACAACATGAAAAGACAACCTACCATTGGGAGAAAATATTTGCAAACAATGTGACCAACAAGGGCTTAATGTCCAAAATACTCAAACAGTTCATACAACTCAACAACAACAAAACAAACAACCCGATCAAAAAATGGGCAGAAGACCTAAAGAGACATTCCTCCAAAGAAGACATACAGATGGCCAATAGGCACATGAAAAGATGCTCAACATCACTAATTATTAGAGAAATGCAAATCAATACTACAATGAGGTACCACCTCATACAGTCAGAATGGCCATTATTAAAATGTCTACAAATAACAAATGCAGGAGAGGGTATGGAGAAAAGGGAACTCTTTTACACTGTTGGTGGGAATGTAAATTTGTGCAGCCACTATGGAAAACAGTATGGAGGTTCCTCAAAAAACTAAAAATAGAACTACCATATGATCCAGCAATCCCACTCTTGGGTATATATCCAGACAAAACTATAACTGGAAAAGATACATTCACCCCTATGTTCATAGCAGCACTATTTACAATAGCCAAGACATGGAAACAACCTAAATGTCCATTGACAGATGAATGGATAAAGAAGATGTGGTACATATATAAAATGGAATGTAATTCAGCCATAAAAAAAGAATGAAATAATGCCATTTGCAGCAACATGGATGGACCTAGAGATTATCATACTAAGCAACTTAAGTCAGAAAGAGAAAGACAAATACCATATGATACCACTTATATGTGGAATCTAAAATATGGTACAAATCAACATATCTACAAATGAAAAAAGACTCACAGAGAACAGACTTGTGGTTGTCAAGGGGGAGAGGGGTGGGGGGGGAAGGAATGAGAGTTTGGGATTAGCAGAGGCAAAGTATTCTATATAGCAGCAGCCCCCAACCTTTTTGGCACCAAGGACTGGTTTTGTGGAAGACAATTTTTCCACGGATTGGGAGGGGGGAGGGGGATGGTTCAGGAAGTAATGTGAGCAATGGGGAGCAATGGGGAGCGGCAGATGAAGCTTTGCTCGCTCGCCTGCTGCTCACCTCCTTCTGTGCATCCTGGTTCCTAACAGGCTGTGGACCGGTACCAGTCCATGGCCTGGGGGTTGGGGACCCCTGATATATAGGATGGATAAATAACAAGGTCCTACTGTATAGCACAGGGAACTATATTGAATATCCTGTGACAAACCATAATGGAAAAGAATATGAAAAATAATGTATGTATAACTGAGTCACTTTGCTGTGCAGAAGTTAACACAGCATTGTAAATCAAACATACTTCAGTAAAATTAAGAAAAAATAAAAACAAACAAACTAGCCCCATGTCAAAATGTCCAACCTGTGACCATTGGTTACCATATGAGACACCTTCCACCTAAGATTGGAAACAATGCAAGCATGCTACCAGTCATCCCTGATAAGCAAGCTGGTATTCTACTGGAAGTCCTAGCTAGTCCAGTAGATAAGAAAAAAATTAAATAAATTTTAAAGATTGGTAAGAAAGAAATGAAACTTTTAGTCACAGATGACATGACTTTGTGTAAAAATACCCCAAAATTGACACACACAAATACTCAAGTAGTAAATGAGTACAGCAAGGCTGCAGGATACAGAAGAAAGGTTAATATACAAAAGTAAGTTGCTTTTGTATATACCAGCAGTGAACAATTGGAATTTAAAACATGTGACTTTGTCTCTGTCCTAGAGGATGAGATGAATTTTTTTCTTAATTTTTAAAGCTTAATAATGGAATGTCTCAGTAGAGAATTTTGGTTCAATATCCCCAGGTATTGAGCAGGCAGTTTGAATTTTCATACTCTACTATTTAAATTCATAAACACCTTTATTTCTAGTTTTAAATATTAATTAGGCTTCATTCATTTATTTTTCTGCTTCAGATGCTACAAATATTATACTGGATAATCTTTGTTCTTTGTTGTCTTCTACATTTATTACTTTCTCACATATTATTACCATTTATTTTCTTGACTTTTCTTATTTCTTCTCTATATTTCTTACTGTACGTTAACATGTACCAATTATTCTTTAGGTACCTATTAATTTTATCTTCATTTCTGAGATGTATCCTGAGATATTTCTTTCTTTTTATTTTTTTGAAATTTCTTTCTTTAGATCACTCAGGTCTACTTCACATCTTTTTTTGTATATTTATTTTCAGTTTTTGAATTTCTGAGTCACATTGCTATTTTCTATTTGCAATTTCTTGTTTAATTATCTTCAGTTTCAACCTGAGTTGTGCTTCATGGCTTCATTTAATTGATGTGCTTTACTATGCTTAAGAGTTTTTATTATTTTTAGAGTATCTTTATATAGATTCTGGGCTTTTTTTTTTTTGCTGGGTTTCACTTTTCTTTGTCATATTTGTTTTGGATTTTTCTGCACCATCAATTTCAGGATACTTCTCAGATTATGGAGGTGATTTTCCTGATGTCTGACTTCAAGGCCTTCTCCTTCTGCTAACAACAATAAAAAAGGCTTCTCCTTTCTGTTTGTTTCAAATACATGACACTTCTTTCTTTGGCCTTACGTCTTCTAATTTATTGCTGACCTCCTGTCTCAGTAGAGTTATCTTCTTTAGTTGGTCCTTTCTTTCTTTTCACTGCCCAGGATGCCCAAGGACATTTCATCATCAAAGGTGTCTCTCTTCCCCAGAAGCACTGATTTCTCAAGACAGACATCTCTGGTGCCATGCATTTTCCAAGCCCTTTACCTGTGTCTCTCCCGTAGCCAGTGTTTCCCACTGAATGAGGCCCTGACACCTTCCTTTTCTGAAGCTGAACTCTAGTTAGTATTGTATGTGTTCAGTCACCCTATGACTCTGTTAACACTCCTCTCTCTTCCATTTAGCCCCCACCAAACTCCCTCCATCTGGATGGAGTCTGGAGCTAATTTTTCCAGTCTTGGGTGTTTATTCACCCTATTAACAAATAAACTGAGTTTTATCATCATCTTCAGTAGGGAGTTTAGTTTGATTTGCTTTTTTTTTTTAATTTGGATGTTTTCCAATTTAGAAGAAAAATTGAGAGCATTAGAGTCCTGAAGGCCATTAGAGTCTCCTACATGAGCTCAGAAACCTCTGCACATTCCTTTATCACTTAAGAGTACAATATAATATCCCTCCAAAGGAATCGTTTTTGGACTCATTAATTCTAGATAATATTTACATTCTATTTTATATCGTGAGTGTACTACAATTTATTTTGATTTTGGTAAAAAGTCTCAGTTACATATGATGAATTTACTCTGGTGTATTTTAGCAAAAACTGGATTTACTATAGAGTAGTGGTAAAGTAACTATACACACTATATCAGTTTTGTTTTTAAAGTTGTTGTCCTGGGGATCATGTGTTAATTGTTTTCACTCTCAAAAGAGTCCTGGTTGATGACAAATTGTATAGTCACCTAATTAATGGCTCACACCATCATTGGGGAGCTGGAGAAAGATATCTGAGACTAAGCTTCTAGGCACAATACCTGAAACTATGCTGCTGCCACTGTTGCCACCAAGCTCAAAAGGTCAGGCTCTCCACTTCAGTGTAATAGCTTCTGTCACCCATGCCACTGCTGCCTCAGGAACTGCCCCATGCACCTAATACCCCTGAAAAGCGGACACTTCCTGGGGTGAAGTAATCTTCTGATAAGGACTGTTTCTCCATGTTTCTCAATTCTGGATCAGTCTCAAGTGAGTGCATTTGCCTCTTCAGCATACAAGTCAGAGTGTCTCTTGCAGTTAAGATACAGGCAGTTGTTCTGAACTCTACCAGTCATGCACATCCCCACACACAATAAGTCTATCATTCCTTTTATGGTTTCATAGTTTCCTGGTTAAATTAGAAATGCTTCCCCTTTGTTGAACTTATGGCTTCCTATGTTTATTTTTCTCTTCCAAGTTATTTACTTGCTTATTGAAGAGGTGTACATTTTCTAAAATGTGGTTCTCTTAATTCTTTGGGGAGCCACACATCAGTGTCATTCCACTGATTATACAGTTGAAATTCATTAAATATATGGTACGGCAAAAGCAAAATACAATATTCTTAAATCCAGTATTATATTTCAAGAGTTGATAAATTAAGTGTGCCCAGAGAGTAACCCCAAGGACTAAGTGAATCCTGAAGGCATTGAATTCATATCAGAAGTGGGACAAATATAACTGTAAGATAGGATGATTTAAAGAAAAATAACTCTTGACTAAGTTATAAAGTGCTATCACATGAAAGGGGAGAGAGATTTTGTCTCTGCACGTCCGGAGCCTGTGCTCCGCGACGGGAGAGGCCACAACAGTGAAAGGCCCGCGTACCGCAAAAAAAAAAAAAAAAAAAAAAAAAAGATAGAACTAGTGGAACTAGGTACCTCATACAAGTAATTGTACTTACTGTATTTAAGTATTTCTAATTTATTTTTGTTATATTGTTAACAGAATTCTTATACTGTATTAGAGATTGTTTTTAATCCACAAAAGTCCACTTCCAAACCTAAGACTAGGGTATGCTTCCAACCCAAAGCATTTTATTTTTAAAAATAGTAAGAAACAAGCTGTCTTAAAAATAGTATGCTATCCATTAATTTGCCCTATAGTATCATTCCAAAGGACATTTTGTCAATTCATTGGCAGGCCAAAGAGCCCAAGAAGCAGTACAGTTTTATTTTGGTATAACATTATACCAGGTTGAATATGTGTAAAACAAAATAAGCAAAAGTAAACTAATTTCAGAGAAGGTCAGAGAATCTTAGAGACATTAAGTAATTTGCATAGGACCAAATAGCTAAGAAATGACAGAGACAGTATTCATGAGCCCATGAGTCACAAGAAGGACATAGCTCCAGAACTATCCGTTTTGACATGCCTTGTGTTCAAAGCAGTCTGCCTTTAAGAGAGATTCAAGGAAGATGTTATTAGTCTTCAAATAAGAACAGTATCATCTGCATGGACAACTGAAATATTTTGTAAAGATAAAGAAGGTTGCATCACCAGATAGCTCACAGGTAAATTATTTGTTAAGAAAATGGGCAATTGAGTTTGAATTGTCCACTTGATTTTCTAGACTGATCCAATTTTCTTTGGTTGGTTCTATGTGTCTAAAGCCTAAGAGAAAATTTTCATGTGTTCCATAATATGGCCAGTCTATATAGCTTCTCCCAATTTTAGAGTAGTCCAAAGTATTTCTGCTCTCATTGTACAATGGTTCTCATGAGGCCCAGTGAGAGGAACAAGTGAATTTTTCAACTAGTGAAGTTCTACTTTCATCAAGTATATATAACTTAGTCAGATACATAATTACTTTGGGCAGTGAGTGGGTTTTTCAGTTGGTTTTAAGCTGTCCATACAACTTAAATATAGACCAAGCATGGGAAGAATATTTGTAAAATTATTTTTAACAAATAAGTGTTCCATTTTTGTATAGACTGAACCCTGATAACTATGGCTTTACATGGTTGGTTATAGCAACATGAGAACTATCAACCACTCTGTCAGTGCCATGATATTTCATCTCCTTAACTTATTCTGGTTAAACTAATTATATAGAGAACACTAGTAATGCTTTCTCTGTGTTTCACATGGCAACCAGGTTTTCTAAAGTTAAAGAAAAAAATGTTTACTGTCACATCATCAAGGAAGTCTTTATTGAGCCCCACAGAATGCTTTACGTGGAGCTACTTAAATAGTATTAATTTATTGCCTTGAGGTATCTATGTGATATCACAGAGTTTCAATTATCTTCTGGTGTTTTATTACATTCATCTGTGTATTTTTTTAAGAATATAGTCAATGGTAAATATATTTAAGCTGGTAAATACTATTACTTACACTCTTCTAAGAATTATTAAAGTTTTAAAAATTCTACACAAACCTTTTAATTTTAATGGCATAATTAAGTGAAAAATTGTTGAAATTTTAGGGTCGGATAATTATTTTAAAAATTGGCTGACACAGCCACCACAGAGTATTTATAAATTTATGCATCATAGAGTAAAAATACTCTCAGATAAAAACGTCCCCATGGTGCTCATATTTGAAAGTACATGAATTAAATATGCCTCCCTCATCTCTGGTGGTACATGGAATTTTTATGTCTTACTGGGCTTCTGTACTTATTTTATGTAAAAACACTAGTATGCCACTAAAATTTTTATTTTTCTGTAGATGTCATAGCATAAGATATAAAAAACACAGCACTGTCTTCACTTAAAATGCTCCAGTGTGACTTATCCCACAATTGCCTCTAAGTCCTATTGAATATAACATCCCTATCTTCCTTTTCCTATGGATTGCAAGGATATTTACTTTATCTACATGCCATCCTTCTCCTCTGAATTTCAACTGCTCTTTTATTTCTCTTGCTTAAACATACCTCCCCTCATTTTTCTAACATTCTAAATATGGATATGGTATTCTTTTCTTTTTTTTTTCGGTACGCGGGCCTCTCACTGTTGTGGCCTCTCCCGTAGCGGAGCACAGGCTCCGGACGCGCAGGCTCAGCGGCCATGGCTCACGGGCCCAGTCGCTCCGCGGCATGTGGGATCTTCCCGGACTGGGGCACGAACCCGTGTCCCCTGCATCGGCAGGCGGACTCTCAACCACTGTGCCACCAGGGAAGCCCTGGTATTCTTATAATTCAACATTTTCTAAGCTTGAAGCTCATGTACCAAAAACTGTTGTCTAGTTAGATATGATTAATTAGATTTAAGTGAGCATTATTTAAGCTAATATAGCATAAACAATTAAAAGTCCAGGCTCTGGCGTTAGATTTCCTGGATCTAACACTTCTGCTTGTGTGCCGGTGAGCAAGTTACTGGAACTCTTAATGCCTCAGTTTTCTAATCTGTAGAGTGAGAATAACAACAGTGTCCATGTCATTGGGTTGTTGTGAGGACTAATGTGATAATCCACTAAGTAAGACCCTTAAACAATAAATGGCACAATGAAAGCATGAATTATAGTTAGACATTTGGGGGGTTTGGTTAATTATTACTACTATATAATAATAGTTATTATAATTATAATTATATAATTTGATTTAATTTGAAAGCCATCTATTTAAAAACCCCACCAGGCACAATATAGGGCCAGACACTGAAGATACAAAGATGAGTAATATATGGTCACTTTTGAGGAAAAGTAAGAAACGGTGGAGAAATAATATATGATAGAAAAACAGTATGGGGGAAATGCACAAAAATTTTGAAACTACTCCAGCTCAGTTTTATGATCAAGTCTAAGGGGACTAGATTTATAAGATTCCAGCAATAAACAAAATCTGAACTCTATCTGAAACAAAATTTGAAAGCTTGAAGCAATCATAATTTCCTCAACAGAAAATCATTTTTCACTAAATCCCTATTGAAGAAACTAATCATTCTTCATAACACTGGTCACTAGGTAACTCTGTGTTATACAGCCATTTGTTTATTTGTTCATTTATTGTTTTTCTCAATAAACTCTAATTTCCATGAAGGCTGAGACTCCCTTTGTATTTGTCACTGTCTGTCAATGCCTTGCACATAGTACATGGACGGTGATGTGGGGTTATATTATATGGCATCTCCCAAACTGATTTGATTTTGGACCTTTGTCACTGTGGCTCATTTTATGGAACTAGTACTCCTGGGGACATACTTTGGGAGACATTATGCGCTGAATATTTTCAGTTTGGTTCTCCAGGTCCACTTTCCATCCATTTCCTCTCACAATTTGCCCCTGGATGTTGATTGTACTGACAGGCTCCCTTTCCTTCTGCTTCTGGTTGGATTCAGTCCATCACAGGCAATAACAAAAGATCCAGAGAAAAGGAGGAGAATGGATGGATGGAGACATTTATTCTCCAGGTCCCTCTTCTTAGGTCACTGTGGGTTGACTGCATCTCTGCTGAAGTCCACAGCTTCCATGAAGTGATTCTCTCCATAAAGATACCCTCTCTGTGTACAGGTAACATCCCCCTCCCCTTATCCCATCAGGCTAGCTTTGGTGAAGGCTTCCCAGTTCTCCAAACCTTCCTTTTTCAAGCCTCAGTTTACTGCATTATCACTGGCTGGTTTTCCAAAAATCTGCCGGATGTCTTAAATACTCCCTTTGACAAACTTTCTTCAATTGCTCAGTTTGGTTATACCATCTGTTTCTTGCCAGAGCCCTATTTCACGCTGAGCTATAATCCCATTATATCCTTAGTCTTTTTAAGTGGATGGGTATTTAGGTAAGGCCTATCTCAAGATTTCTTCTTTTGTCAGTCTACTGGATAGAGGTTTTAGAGGTCCACAATTGGGCAACACGAAGTCAGAGTACCCCTGCATATAGAATGTTACCTATGTCACAAACAAGTATTTGATTTCTGTGAAGAGAGTTCATATATTTTTATAAATTCTCAGAAACAAATAGGAGGATAATCATGCTCTTATAATTACAGTTCCTGCTCTTTGGCAGTTTTCTCTGCACTAAAAATTAATACGCCTTGTTTATGGTTTCCTAAGACAACCCTCAGAATGGGAGAAAATATTTGCAAACGAAGCAACTGACAAAGGATTAATCTCCAAAATATACAAGCAGCTCATGCAGCTCAATATCAAAAAAACAAACAACCCAATCCAACAATGGGCAGAAGACCTAAATAGACATTTCTCCAAAGAAGATATACAGATTGCCAACAAACACAGGAAAGGATGCTAAGCATCACTAATCATTAGAGAAATGCAAATCAAAACTACAATGAGATATCACCTCACACCAGTCAGAATGGCCATCACCAAAATATCTACAAACAATAAATGCTGGAGAGCGTGTGGAGAAAAGGGAACCCTCGTGCACTGTTGGTGGGAATGTAAATTGATACAGCCACTATGGAGAACAGTATGGAGGGTCCTTAAAAACTAAAAATAGAACTACCATATGATCCAGCAATCCCACTACTGGGAATATACCCTGAGAAAACCATAATTCAAAAGGAGTCATGTACCACAATGTTCATTGCAGTTCTATTTACAATAACCAGGACATGAAAGCAACCTAAGTGTCCATCAACAGATGAATGGATAAAGAAGATGTGGCACATATATACAATGGAATATTACTCAGCCATAAAAACAAACGAAACTGAGTTATTTGTAGTGAGTTGGATGGACGTACATTCAGAGTGAAGTAAGTCAGAAAGAGAAAACCAATGCCATATGCTAACACATATATATAGAATTAAAAAACAATGGTTCTGAAGAACCTGGGGGCAGGACAGGAACAAAGACGCAGACATAAACAATGGACTTGAGGACATGGGAAGGGGGAAGAGTAAGCTGGGATGAAGTGAGAGAGTGGCATGGACATATATACACTACCAAATGTATTATAGATAGCTAGTGGGAAGCAGCCGCATAGCACAGGGAGATCAGCTCGGTGCTTTGTGTCCACCTAGAGGGGTGGGATAGGGAGGGTGGGAGGGAGGGAGACACAAGAGGGAGGAGATATGGGGATATATGTATACATATAGCTGATTCACTTTGTTATACAGCAGAAACTAACATAACGTTGTAAAGCAATTATACTCCAATAAAGATGTTAAAAAAAATAAAAGTTAGGAAAAAAAATTTAAAAATATATTTATACACATAAAAATGGATATGGCTTGTTAATGGAATCCCTATATTACTGAATTCTTTGGCGTTTTCCCCTCCCCTCACATCCCTAAATAAGGCTGTAAGACTCATATTAAAGGGGAAGCAAATTGTGTCCTGTGAAACTAGTCAATGAAACATCCTGATCATAGAGACTATAGAATCTAAAATAAACTTCCTAATTTAGAATTATAGAAAGTTGTAGTTTCTTCTAAATTTGTAGTTTCCAGTTACATATGTTACCTAAGTAGGGGCCTGAATTATAGAAAACATATAAATGCTACACAAGCCCCAGGACATATATGGTTAGGAAATAAAGAAACTGAGAATCTTCCTCCTCCTGTGAGCTTTCACAGAACTGTGCATTTATCCCTCTCCCCAAGGGTTGTCACTGTCCTCTCAAGTGGGAAACCTTGCAAAGACTATGTCATTTTGCTCTTCCC